>NC_050524.1:1301434-1305291 GCF_002922805.2 Oryzias melastigma | reverse complement strand
CAACCGTTGGTACTGTGATGTTTATTGAGCAGAATGGTTAAAGTATTGTTTTCTGTCTTTTTCTGTGGCTTTGATTTCTGGACGACACTTTTAAAGTTCTAAGAAGTTTAAAAGTTTTGACATTATTTTCTTCAAAATGTGGACTGCCGTGTAAAATCAGTCATTAGGTCCAACTTGCTAGTACGGGGTTGACCCCTTTTGCCTCAGAACCGTCTTAATCCATGGTGGTATTGATTCAAGAGGTCCTGGAAACATTCCTCAGAGAGGTTGGTCCTTATTGACTCAACAGCATCACACAGTTGCTGCAGATTTGTCAGCTGAACATTCATGATGCCGATCTCCCTTTCCACCTCATCCCAAAGGTTCTATTGGGTTCTGGTGACTGTGGAGGTCATTAGAGTCCAGAGGAGTCATTGTCATGTTCTAGAAACCAGTCTGAGATGACTCCAGCTTCAGGACATGGTGTAAGTAGCATCAGAAGATGGTACTCTGTAGTCATAAAGGGATGGACATGGTCAGCAACAATACCCAGGTAGACTGTGGGGTTAGAACCATGATCAATTGGTATTAAAGTGTGCCAAAAAAATAACGCCACATCATGACACCACCACCACCAGCCTGAACCATAGATACAAGGCAGGATGGATCCATGCTTTCATGTTGTTGATGCCAAATTCTGACTCGACCATCTAAATAGAGCAGCAGAAATAGACCAAGAATCATCAGCCCAAACAACGTTTTTCCATCTTCTATTGTCCAGTTTTGGTGAGTCTGTGAGAATCAGTTTCCTGTTCTTAGTTGACAGGAGTGATACCGGCTATGTTCTTCTGCTGCTGTAGTCCATCTGCTTCAAGGTTGTTGTTTGTTCATAGATGTTCTTCTGCAGACCTCAGTTGTAACCAGTGGTCATTGGAATTACTGTTGTCTCTCTATCATCTGGAACCAGTCTGACCATTCTCCTCTGACATCAACAAGGCAGATCCACCCACAGACCTGCATCTCACTGAATATTTTTATCTTTTCTGACCATTCTCTGTAAACTCTAGAGATGGTTGTGGGTGAAAATCCCAGTAGATCAGCAGTTTCTGAAATCCTCAGACCAGCCCGTCTGACACCAACAACCATGTCACGTTCAAAGCCCCTTCAATCACCTTTCTTCTCCATTATGATGCTCAGTTTGAACTGCAGCAGATCGTCTGGACCATGTCTACATGCCTAAGTGCACTGAGTTGCTGCCCTGTAATTGGCTGATTAGAAATTTAAACAGGTGTGCATTTCAAAATTCCTTGTTATTAGACTTTGTCAGCTTGTAAATGAGCTCTATATGTTCTTGGACGATACCACTTAAATTCCATTTTGTCCTTCATTAGTAAAAGAAAATTCTTGCAGGTTAGGTTGGACTGAAATGTCTCAAGTGAGTAAATTTAAATGCAATTTGTTGAGACTTGATTTAAAAGTCTATAAGAGTAATTCTGAAGATGTTAGCCATATATATATATTTAAGCTGAATCTTGCAGAAATTGTCCATGGAGTTCATCTATTGAGCACAAATGATATATCACAGTTTGTCATCTGCAAAAGTGTCAAACTCTACAGACTCAAGAGGCTTCGCTCTGCTGTCCGCTTTTTTTTTAAGGATTACTGCCGTTGTTACCTGCCTCAGGTGTATTTTACCAGCAAAATTCTTGAAGACCAGAATTTGTGAGAGAATGAGGAGTTAACCAGCAGTTGAGGTCTGTTGTCTGAGGACTGTGACATCGGTGCTTTCCAAACAGTGAAAACCAGAGGTTCTGGGGCCCGTTTCAAGAAGCAGGTTTTGTTGAAACTCTGAATATGTGAAGTCTTTTCAGTTTCAGATACAGTGGTAACTTAAACCAGTGAAAGTGGGCGAAACCAAGCCCGTTTCACGAAGCGGGTTGAGCTGAACTCAGAATCAATCACTATGGTAACTGACTTTATGATTGTAACCTGGTCTGGAGCAGGTTTCCTTCCCTGCAGTCTCCGCCCCTTAAAGTGAAGGACGTTCAAAATAGGACTTTCTTATTGAAATGTTGAGAACATTCACATTGGAGACTGCACGTTTCTGCCACGCTGAAACCAAAACGGCGAGTCCATTCATAGAGGATCCCGTAGACGCGGTTACGATTGTTTCAAAAAACGGTCTTTCGTGTGATTACGGAGATTTCTCATTAAATTATTGACAGATCAAAAACCATTCCTTACTTAACAAGTGACAAAATGACCTTCCTAACATTATTTAGTTCTTATCCTGATCTGGAAAAACAAGAATGTGACTTTTTACAAGGAAACTATTTCTGTCAGCTGATAAAGGAGAACTTCTAGAAAACATTTCAAAAAGATCTGAGTGAGTTTACTCTCAATAGTGAAAGTTTAGGCTGATCTTGTAATCTATTCAGTCAATAGCAGCTTTAGACTTCACACTATTTTCACGTTTTCTAGCAGGAAAACCGATCTTTTCGTTTAATGGAGGATGATTGTGTTATTTGTATGTTTTGTAAGTTACCTGCTGGTAAGCAGATTACTGAGCAGAAAAAAAGAAACTTATCAGGATTTCCTCATTAGCGGCGAGCGAAGAGCCCAGCGGCTAATCCCATTCTGACGGGCGGACAGGAACATGTGGCACACGTAAAACCGCATGTCCATCGTCGGACAGGTGACTGGGTCCTTCTGATAGAAGCTGGGTGGGATCCATTTGTGCATTTCCCTCACGCGATGCGTCATAACACTCAGGCTCGCTAAGCTCCAGCTGCCATGTGCTTTAAGGCGAACAGCCCCCGGACCTCGATTCATTAAGGCATGGACTGAAGTACTCACCATGCACTTTCACCTGTCTGCGGGCCCCCCCGGACTGTCAGCCAGGACCGTGTTGTCTTGTCCTGGGCGTGGACCGCCCCATGTACAATGAGCTAACCCAATTTGTGTAAATGGGGCAGCCTTGGTGCAGTGGTAGGGCGGTCGACTCCTGATTGAAAGATGGCGGGGTTCGATTCCCGCCTTGCCCGCCCATGTATTGAAGTTTCCTTGGGTAAGACACTGAACCCCACCTTACCTTTGGTGGAAGGTCGGCGGCATTGTTCAGTAGCGGAGCCACCACCAGTGTGTGAATGGGTCTGTGACTGTAAAGCGCTGTGGGCCTACGAGGAAGGTAGAAAGGCACTATACAAATATACGCCGTTCACCATAAATCTCAGTCTGTGTGTCGGTTTGAGTAAAATCACAACCATGCATCAGGTGTACATCGTGTTTTCTTTGTAATAACGTATTTGTTTATTGGAAAGTTTGAAATGTCGTTTACAAAAACATTAATACCACGATCTGGATAGAAAACCTGAGTTTTTTCCCTTTTAAAATTGGACCAAAATGAAGCATCTACGATCATTTTACTATATCTGCTGAGCTGTATCTCATTGTTAACTCACATGTCTAATATGGTGTCGCTTTTTGCGTATTGTGGATAATGGTAACAGGCTAGCAAGGCATCTATAGCAGTATAACTCATTAACTACCAACGTGTTGTTGATCTGTGACCTTGGAAAGATGCTTGTGTATTGAATTTTTCAGAAAAATCCTCTTTAGCACTTTTTACTAATATAGAGATTTCAGTCTTTCACCTGCTAACTCGACGAGCATCATTGGGAAGCTACTTGGATATAATTTTAGATTTTTAAAGTTTGAGAACTTTAGCATTTGGGTGGAGAGATTGCAAAAGTGTCTTTACCCTGTCGCTCGCACATTTTTACTAGAATATTTTTAAAATGAACATGATTTTTTGTTTCAACATAAATGAAATGATTTGGCACATTAAATGAGTAAATGTGGGTGTGGTTAACAACAAA
>NC_050524.1:1292639-1301370 GCF_002922805.2 Oryzias melastigma | reverse complement strand
TACAAGGAAACTATTTCTGTCAGCTGATAAAGGAGAACTTCTAGAAAACATTTCAACAAGATCTGAGTGAGTTTACTCTCAATAGGGAAAGTTTAGGCTGATCTTATAATCTATTCAGTCAATAGCAGCTTTAGACTTCACATTATTTTCACGTTTTCTAGCAGGAAAACCATGGCAGTGGGGATAGTGGTGGGGGTGGGGGTGTAGCACCTGCTAGCCATAAAACGCCGCTCATACCTTTAATTTGTTTTTGGCTTTAATGGCTTGTTGAGTGATTCTTACATTGAGCTGCCATCAGACACATTGTTCATTCCAGATTTATTTACATAAAACAATTTTCAAGGTTCTGATGAACTTGTACTGGTTGAGATATCAGCCAAGATGTCAAAACATGTTTGAAAACAGTCGAAGTCAAACTTCTTTGTTTCTCCGTTCAAACACCAACGTTACTGACCTTTCAGGAGTTTGGGTTTCTCTAACACCATCTTTTCTTCTCTTTCATTATTCCAGACCTGAACTACTGCACCAACCACAAGCCGTGCAAGAATGGCGCCTCATGCACCAACACAGGAAAGGGCAGCTACACCTGCGCCTGCCGACCGGGATACCTGGGCAAAGACTGCGAGACCGAGACCAACGAGTGTGACAGCAACCCCTGCAAGAACGGCGGCAGCTGCAAAGTACTTCCCCCATGATTGAGTCTGTTTGTACTTCTGAGATCATTCTGTGGAATGAGCCTCTGAATGTTTCAGCTTGTTGATGTTTGTCAAACCACTGATCAGCCAGAGCATTGCAATTGCCTGCCTGACACAGAAGGTGATCAGACTACATCGCAGGACCTCATAGGGTCACCTGCTGGATCCCGGTTGTGGATCTGGCTCCTCTTCTTAATTGAAGTCCGTTGGCCCCTCTGTTGTTCCTAGAGGTTTTGGATCCATGACCAACGCCTTTCCCCTTCTCTTCTCTGTAGTTTATTTCTGGCCAATGGATGTAACTCACAAGCACTGGGGAGGTCCTCCCGGTGTCCTTGTGAAGAACATCCCTGCTCTTCATCTTCTCTCTCCTGTCTCCTCTCCAGGATCTGGAGAACGGTTATTCGTGTGCGTGCCCTCAGGGCTTCTACGGAACGAACTGTGAGGTCAGTGCCATGACATGTGCAGACGGGCCGTGTTTTAACGGAGGAACCTGCATGGAGGAGGCCACAGGTGGCTACAGCTGCCGCTGCCCTGCTGGCTACACAGGCTCCAACTGCGAGAAGAGACCTGGCAGATGCAGCAGCAACCCCTGCGCTAACGGTACAAACCCACCGAACCCGGCCGGAGAAACAAGCTGATCTCCATCACTCAGATGCTCACAGCCAGAGATTTTGGTTTGAATTCCTGCAGATGAGCCTCTAAAGGCTAATGGGGAGGCGGAATAGGTTTCATAATCTTTCATTGTGGTGCAGAATTTACCAAATACTTTGATCCTGCGTAACAGATTAACAAAGTGATGTTAGGCGTCTAAGGACTCACCAACTGTTTATACTGGGAATTAAACCCAAGACCAGGTGGATGAAAAAAGATTTTCTGCATGTTCTTATTGGCTGGACACACCTGAACCAGATACTCAGTCATGAGTAGGGACTCAAGACAATTACCTGGCTCAGGTGTGTCCAGCCAATAAGAACATGGCAGAGCAGGGTGTGATGGAAAACATGCAGGAAGGTGGCACTCCAGGCCCGGGGTTGCCTACCCCTGCTCTAAAGGCATCAGATTACATATGGGACACTCTTCTAACTTGTCAAAAAAGCTTTATTTCCATCATTTAACCTTTCAAAATAACAGAAAACAAAATAATGACGTGTGTGAAAGTTTGGGCACCCTGCAGAATTGATAGTATGCTCCGCCCCCTTTGGAAAAGCTGAAACCTGACAGTGTCATGGACGATAGGTGATTTCAATCTGAAAGATTTTGAATATTCTGAGTCATGTGACTTTGCTCCAACGATCAGCATCATGGGTTCTTCCTGTTGTCTAGAACAGTGAAACTGAAAATAGTTGATGCTCACAGAGGGCTGTACGAAGATAGCAAAGATTTTCAGATGTCAGTCTCCTCTGTTCAGAATGTTATTGAGAAACGTCAATCAGCAGGAATGAGTGGAAGTTAAAGCAAGATAACTCTCAGACAGAGCAGCTGCAGGATTGGGAGAAAAACAAGTCCAAACCCAGGTTTGACTGCAGGATCCTCCAGAAAGACCTGCAGGTTCTGGAGTCGTTCTACTGTCAGAGATACTTGTACAAATTTGGAAGAGTCACCAGAAGAAAACCTCTTCTACGTCCTCACCGAAGAATTCATCCTTTGAAGTTCACAAATGAATATAGAAACAAGCCTGGTGCCGTTTGCAAACAAGTTCTGAGGACCAACCCGGTTCACATGGAACCTTTTGGTCCGTTTGAAGAAGAAAGGGTCCAGAGTTTAATGAAAAGAACCTCTGTCCAACTGTTAAACATGGGGTTGGGGGACAATCATCCTCTGGGTTGGTGTTATAGCCAGCGGATCAGGAAACATTTTACCAGCAGAAGGAAGAATGGATTCCACCAAATTCCAGCAAATGTTGGACACTAACTTGATGTATCTGTGAAAAAGTTTAGGCTGAAGAGAGGATGGTTTCTCCAAATGGATAATGATGTTAAACACACCACAGAATCCATGCTGGCTGACGTTGAGAGGGTTATGCTGAAGGTTTCCCAGTGGCCTTCCCAATCAGTTTACCATCACTGAACATGTATGGATAGACCTGAACAGAGAGGGGAGTAACAGACATCCCAGAAGCCTCAGAGAACTGAACGGATGAAGATTCCTCAAACAAGAACTGAGCGACTCTTGGTTGGATACAAAAAGCCTTTAAAGCTGTGAAACAAGGTACTAACTCTGCAGGGGGCCCAAACTTTTGCACACACCAGTATTTTGTTTTCTATTGTTTTGAAATGGAAATAAAGCCTATTTTTTAAAAGAATGTCTCATCTGTAAACTGATGCCTTTAGAAGATTTTTCCATCTTTTCTTGGGTTCTTTCTGCACAATAATAGAACATTTTACCTGCGGTGTTCAAACTTTTCATCCATACTGTATTATTTTCTGAAATTGTGCACGGTATGTTTGTCTTTAGATGAAGCGCTTTGAGTCTGGAATCTTCTGTAATTCATGATAAAATCTGAAATTCTTTCACCCTTTAGCTGCACCGTTAGCGTTCTTTCAACTACTAGCAGATTCTCTAGGAGAGAAAAGCAGCTTTCTGCCATTATGCTTCACTTTATTATAGTAAAATATTAAATAACAGAAAAAAAACCAAATGCAAGCTGCTTTTCTCCGTCAAAATTAACTGTCAAAAACATTGTTTTAACCCTGGAACTTCCTAATTTTCTCAAACAGAAAAAGTTTGGGAGTTACATCCTCAACAAAATCAAATCAAGTTTAAAACTTGGATATCTGTGACATACATTTCCTTTACATAAATTATTCTTATTATGCCATACGTTATTTGTATTTTTGTTTGTATTTTTGTCTGCTGTACCCATCTTTAGTGTTCAACGTTTGACCCTTTTTATTGACTCACAACTGTGTATTTCAGTAAACAGCCTAAATGGCGGTCTCACCAACGTGTTACTGGTGTGAGCTAGATCTCTGCCTGCGTTTGCTCATGGACACGTAAACTACAGCCTAAAGCTTGTGCTTGGGTGACCTGTTGCTTTCTCTTCGGCTCAAAGGAATCTAGTTTTTCTGCTCGGCAGTTATCTCTCTCTTGGTCGTATGCGATATCATCAAACCTTTACTATTCCAAAACTGGACAAACACACCTGTCAGGTGTGGAAAACACCTTGACTAACGAAGAGCAAACAGTCAAAAAATCCCCTGTCAACCTAAAGGTCACACTGCTACTGTCATTTGACACTCCAGGGTAAAATATAAATATTCCCTGATATTGCTGGAAATGGAATCTGACTGCAGAGGAAACAAAGGTGTTGACAATAGTGTTTATTTGTTTATCTCAGTTCTGAAGTTTCACTGCTTCACAGTAGCGTGAAAATAACCCCCGATTGTGTAACCACTTGTTTTGGTTACCTGGTGAACTGACCTGCCTCCAGTTACTTTAATTTTCAACCAGCCTGAAGGAGGAAGTGAAAGTCTTGTCTCTGGGTGCTTAAACCTGGTTTGCTCTGTGCAGGTAAACCCATCAACTCACTCCTATTTTAACCAGCTTCACGGCAGAAATAAAGGCTCATGTAAAGACACCACATGGAGAAGTTCCTAAATACGCATCAGAACTGGGTCCAATCATGTTCATGTCCTGGAGATCCAGACAAGCGGAGTCTTAAGGCTCGTTTCCAGTCCAGTACGGTCCGGTCTGGTTCGATGAAGTATTTTGAGCGTTTGTATAACAAGAATCTAATGCTGTTTGAAAGAAGATTGGAAGAAGAATACCGCCACAATAAAAGGGGCCCATTAAACAGAACCTTTAGTATCTTTAGAGCAAAATGTTTAGTTTGTTTATGTTGAGGTTTATACCTGTGGTCAACAGCCTTTTTCAGGCCACGGACCAGTTTAAAATATACAACATTTGCACGGACCGGTCCGAACAGGGAAAAGCATTTTTAAACTTCCAGTTTATAACAATCTATTTTCAAACTAAAATATAGGCACGCGCGTATGTGCGGCCTCGGCGCCAGAACTTTCTGCCAGACCTGCTGTTCGGGCTGCACACAAGGCTGCAGCGTTCTCTCCTTCTTAGAACGAGCGTAACTAAATCGGTGGATAGTATACATGCGAGCAACTCTACTTATATTGTAGTCTAGAATTTTTTCTTCATCCTGCTTTAGGATTATTTTTAATCCGTGCAATACAAGCTAGGACATTTTCCGGCCGAAAATTGCAGTTCACAAAACCACTCGTCAGCTTTTAAAAAAAAGTTAGCTGTCGTCTAATTTTTCCACTAGTCGATTACTGTTGATTTATTCTTCATCTCCTGTAAATTTCATGAGAAAAAAACAATTAGCAGATACTGTTTTTCATTTGCAAACCTCCATGTCTAAGATTTGAATGCTGGAACATGAGGTCACGTGACTAAATCTAGCAAGCTGATTGGCTGCAAGCGATGTGTACAGGCATACAGGAGCAGAATTCTGTATGATTATTTGATAATATTGACATTAATAATGATTTAATACTTAATTCTTGTAGTTCGCTTGATTAGCTTTCCAATGATACCCTCCTTTCGTGGATTGGACAAATAATGAGAAAGTTACAACAATTTAAAGACTCTAATCCTTGTTTCTGTCACATAAATATCACTGTTTTGCTGTTTATTCAGGAATAAAATGATACCCTACTTTTGATCACTTAACTTGCCATAACTTTCTTATTCTTTGAGCTATCTTAATGATCTTTATACCGTTGGAATGGTCTCTTTCAGCCCTTTCCAGTGATATATCAGAGCAATCAACCTAATTTGAAAATTTTGTCACATACCTATAAAATATTGTTAAAATAAAATTTTGTGTCAAAAAAGTCTAAAAATATCAATACATATTTTCTATGCAGATTATGAACTTTCAATGAAACAAAGTTGTTGATTTCTAGAAGTTTTTTAAAAAAAAAAAAAATAATAAAAACCTTAAGAAACATTACATATTTAACTCTCAGTCCAGACTCTGATTATCTTTAAAGGGTCCTACCATCATTTTCTTCAGCCTTTCATGTGAACTACATCCATATATATGATCATATATTACATTTGGATCACTAAAAAACTAATTATTTATGAAATATTAGTTATATTTCGTGAATTTTTCCCTACTCGGAAGTAAAACAGCTCGATTCCTGAAGCTCCGCCTCCCACTGCGTGCTGCTGCTGTCTGCGTCGTGACGTCATCCCAGACAAAATCCGTGTCTCTGTATTTCTCCCACGAAAATAATCCAAACTTCTTCAAAGATGGATGCACATATGATATCTCTGCCTTTAGCAGGTCTGGCCATCGCTAAACTTCACAACACACGCGGCTTCTGCACGGCTGTGCGGACCGGCTGTTAAGGTAGCGTCTTAAGGTAGCGCAGCAGAAAAAGTAACGAACACCTATTTGAGCTGGAATTTATTGAAGACAGGACACAACTGCAAGATATACGGTATTCTGCATCTAAAATGAAAGTTTTTTTTTCACTGATCATCACTGTTAGGGGGATACATTGAGTGTTTTGTAAGCCGGGGGGCGGAGCTGTCAGAGCACACTCTTCCTGGAGGGAGCTGTTTGAAACCATCTCACGTCAGCACGTTTCCAGCCGCTCGTTTTCGTGGGTATGGGAGGGGCTGCTGCAGACAGAGCAGGTTTTTAGAGGATTACTCTTAAATGCATGAACGGATCAAAATGCCGCTTTGGAGTTCTTTATAGTGAGGAATGAACAATAAAATGCATCTAAAACCTCAACAAGTAGAATTTTCATGGTAGGGCAGCTTTAAAGGCAAACAGATTGATCATATTTTGTCTTTACATAAATCATCACTCATTTTCTGTGCTAACGTTTTTTAATCTAATTCAGCCTTGCTGTAGGAAAACTCTCAAATGTTTCTTTTACACATTCCCACAAATCAGCACTTTTATTTGATTGAATCTAGATTCTCCATAAAATGTTTGAATTTTGATAAGGATTTTCTCTTTAACGTCAAAATTGGAGGCTAACAACCGGACGCTAGGTTCAGCTAGGCCTGACTTTTAAGGTGTGATGGCTAAATAGAGCAAAATAAAACCACGCAACCGTCATAAAACTGGTATTTTCTAAATATAATATATTTGTGAATCCATCGTGTCTCTAGATTTATTATCTGTGTGTGTAAATAAGACGAGAGTCTGTCGCCACATTTTAGCTAGAGCGGCTTCACGAGAACAACTGTCTCAGTAGTTCCGTTAAGTGGAGGAAAACTCCCGGTTTTGTCTGTAAACAGCAACTTTATTGTTCTTTAAAGTCGAAGTCTCTTCTTCGGTTTCCTCACTGGATCTTTTCTCCACGAAGAAACTTTCCAAATACGTTTTATTGTTTAGTTTTTTGATTTAGCTTTGAGCTACTAGCTTAGCAATGCAGGTATCCATGCAGCTAGCTGCTTTAAGTCACATGACCAACACGGATCCTGTGAACAGAATCCAGAAGTCTTTCAAAATAAAACTTCCTTCAGGATCAGAAAATAAACTAAACATAAATAATCTAAGTTAGAATCTTTATTATTATTTTTCTGTCTGCGGCCCGGTTCTGAGTGACCTACGAATCTGGTCCGCTCCCCGGGTTTGGCGACCACTGGTTTATACGACCAGCTGTGTTGTGAATTTATCTTTAGAGAAACTGGACTTTAGGGATGAATCATTTCTTGTGTTATAGGGAAGGCAGGTTCATATGTTCTGGTTCCAGAACAAACCAGGTCTCGAGGGCCGGTGTCCTACAAGCTTTCCAGATACCTGTTTCTTGAAGCTTCTTATTGGCCAAATACAGCTGATCCAGGTAACCAGCAGAAGAGAAGGAAGGATCTTAGAAAACCAGCAGGAAGCCGGCCCTCGAGGCCTGATTTGGAAACCCCTGATCTAGATGAATGACTGGAAGGGAGAGTAGGGTAAGATGAACTACCACTTGTATCTAGGTAACCTCGTATATGATGGGACAATATATATGTGACCATAAATGTAGTAAGCACCCATCCTTGCTGTGGTGTAGAGAGGTACATACTGCAGTAGGAGAGGTAATTAAACACATTTTCCACAAAAACTGTTTTTGTCTTTGCTGATGTATAAAATCAAATGGATAACTTCAGTAAAGATTAACTTGGATTTCGTAAGAAGCTCCGCCCCAAATGGGGGCTATGGGGTCAAACAGGCCAGTAGTTTCCCTTTGAAATTCCTCATAGGAGAACATTTCAATTCAGTTTGAGTGTGTACTACGAATTCTTTGTGGTCACAGAGCAAATGTGAGATCTTTCCTCAAAGTAGAATGGATTATCCAAACAGAAAGAATCTTTCTATCACCGCCACACTTTGTATGATATAATTTTCTTCAGGTATAGATTGGCTTGATAACTGGTCTAGGGTTGATTTTGTCAACATAAGATGTACTTAAAAATACCACCATCAAAATGTATTAAATCAGAGCAACAGTTCATATTTACTTGTAACTTTGACAGTTGGTCCATTTAATAATTAAAATAACAGATTTGTAAATCAGTATTCGTGTTGGCTTTCTCTCAGGAGTAGAGGATAGTTATTTAGATGTTACTGATGACCAAGAGGACAAATGTGCGTATGTAAATAATATATTTAAAAATGTCCAATTTGAATTATATGTGTAACAGGGTTCCATGGAATTGAGTCCGAAATTCAGTCCCACCTAGCTATTTTTCAAAAATATGAAGATAGAAGCGAGGAGATAATTTTAAAGTCCTATTAGTTGTAACACACCAAGATGTGTGAAGTTTGTTTCTACATTTGACCCCTCTCCTGGGGGAGTGGTGAGCTGCAGACTCAGCCGTGCTCGGAAACCATTTGGTTGTTTAATTCCCCAATCCAACCCCTTTATGCTGAGTGTCAAGCGGGGAGGCCCTGGGTCCCAAGCAGTCTTTGGTATGACTCAGACAGGATTTGAACTCAGAACCTTTCAGTCTGAGGGCGGACACTCAACCACGAGGCCACTGAGCTTTGCTCTACCTATTCTTTTGGAAAA
>NC_050524.1:1291245-1292327 GCF_002922805.2 Oryzias melastigma | reverse complement strand
TTATCTGGTATTTTTAAAGGTATTTAATAGCATTTTTTTTCTCTTAGTTTTTGTGGATTTGGTCTCAAGACAAGTACATTTAATCAGATACTACATGTCTAGTGTTAAGTATGAGGATTATTTGAGATATGACGGGTGGGTAATAAGTTTTAATTTCTAGAATGACCCTTAAATGTCTTTGTTGATTCTCATCATTCTGGAAGAGTCCATCACAGTCATAGGTTAAAAACAGCCAGCTGGAGTTGGGACTTTCTCTTTTCAGATCAAAGTCTCTCAAAGAAGAGGAGAAACGTCTTCTAAAACAGAGCATAAACCAAGTCCCGTTAACTGCATTTTACCTACGACTTTGATTGAGTTTAATGGTTAAGGACTTTGGAAGGTAACTGAGTATTATTCTAAGAAATTTTAAAACTGTTGACATTTTTTGTTGGCTGAATATTGTCCGGTTTACTTAGTCTAACTCAAATGGTCAGTTTACCCTCAGGCATGATGCAACTTAAATTTGACCTAGGCAAGTTGAGCCAGAGGAGCCCTTAGTCTTTATTCTGGTCAGCTTTGTCAGAGAAACATTCTGATAGAAGACACACTAAATTAAAAACATACACTTCAATTTTATTTCTGCCATTTTCCCTGACCTCCTAGATTCTCTCCCACTGTAAGTAAAACAAAACAATTATCTTTCATATTTGTTTTCAAACACTCTGAAACATCTTATATAAAATACATACAATTTACTTCAATAGAAAAAAACATGGTTAATAGAATATCTATAAATGTATTCAGAGTTCTGAAATTTTGAGTTCACTTAAAGCCTTAGTGTCGTGCACCGGTATGAGGGGTTGACCTTTGAGACTGCAGCAGGTTTTTGGGTTGTCCTGGTCCGTGAAGGGTCATAGAGAGGGGTATGGCCCCTCAAGGGCCGTCATGAAAATGAAACATACCATTGTTATGAGTGTTATAAGGGTTTGTTTAAGTATTTGTAGGAATGATAGAAGTTCCACTCGTTTATGATGTACAGGTGATGGTGTCGTACAGCGTCCTTACACCTCTTTCTAGTTATTAGTAAGGTGTGAGTACTGGCT
>NC_050524.1:1256427-1290819 GCF_002922805.2 Oryzias melastigma | reverse complement strand
TCTCCCACTGTAAGTAAAACAAAACAATTATCTTTCATATTTGTTTTCAAACACTCTGAAACATCTTATATAAAATACATACAATTTAATTCAATAGAAAAAAACATGGTTAATAGAATATCTATAAATGTATTCAGAGTTCTTAAACTTTGAGTTCACTTAAAGCCTTAGTCTTGTGCACCTGTATGAGGGGTTAACCTTTGAGACTGCAGCAGGTTTTTGGGTTGTCCTGGTCCGTGAAGGGTCATAGAGAGGAGTATGGCCCCTCAAGGGCCGTCATGAAAATGAAACATACCATTGTTATGAGTGTTATAAGGGTTTTTTTAAGTATTTGTAGGAATGATAGAAGTTCCACTCGTTTATGATGTACAGGTGATGGTGTCGTACGGCGTCCTTACACCTCTTTCTAGTTATTAGTAAGGTGTGAGTACTGGCTTCTTTCTGACAGGGTGTGCACGTGATACATAAGTGCCCCTAGGACACCTGTAGGATGGGCATCCCTGGTCTGACTGTCTAATGTCCTCATTTCTAACAGTCAGCCTTCATGCAGGGAGCGGTCATGAGTCACGTGAACAGAACTAACGGGCTCTATGTACGTCAAGAGGGTTTTGAAACAACAAAGAATTCAATATTACACACCCATGTCTCACCCACCTCCCCCTTACTAGCCCTTGCGTGTTCCATAAATGTTCACTATGACCTGTCGCCCGCAGCAGGCCCATAGAAAAAAACTTGCATGACGTGTTTCTGTGATATAGTGGAAAACAGAGGATTGCCACCAACAGAGTTTAATCACCTACACCACAAGGGTAAAACTCCAGGCCAGGAGGGTCAGTGTCATGCATGTGTTCTAATAAACCTGCCATTGTAGCTTCTAGTTGGCAAACCTGATCCAGGGAATCAGCAGCAGATAGTTTTGTTAAAAAATAAAAAGAAAGAAATGAAAAACATGAAGAGGCTTTGAAGCCTAAAGTCAGACAGGGACACAAATAAGATTTATCCAAGAAACTATGAGTAGATGTGTATTTTTATTGGCTAGCTAGAGCATGAGAGCTTGAGGTTCTATTTATTCATATAACCTTAAATGGGTCTTAGGTTTCATTCATGAGACATGAACATCGTTTTTAGTTCTCCTGCTGGTGGTGGGCCTACAGGGAATTGGGCCTACGGGGGAGTGATCCCAAATCATCACTTTGGACTGGACCTGCATAGGACCACAGGATGAGACCCATCTATTAGCCACTCCCTTTCAAGCTTCAACCCCAGGCCTGGCACCAGAGTGGGTTCTCTGTGGATCTGGGTGATGTAAATGGATCTTGGTTATTTGTTATCATAGAGTTCTGAATTCTTCTTTTTCTGGATTGTCACCCAGGACCAGTAAGGTGTGAGAGACCCAGCTAGGAGCATAAGTCCTGGACTGCTTAGCTCCTGGGATCACTCAAGTTCTCAATCTCCTCTACTATTTTAAGGTGGCAGTTCAAGGGGGGGATTGGCAGGAGAATGACAGTCTACTAGTTGTTTCAGACAACCTTTTCCGGTATGTGTTGGGCTCTCTGTTAAAGAGAAAGGCAGAGATGTCTACCAATCCCTACCTGGTGGGGAGTTGGATCCGCTGGTGGGGCAAAAGGCCGTAAATCTTGGCAGACTCAAATGTACTTTGAGGGTTTGTTGGAAACGTTTGGCTGTGCTCTCTGTCAAGGAGGACTTTAACTCTCACATAACTGGCTGGAGGTATTGAGTCGGAGTGGACTATGTTCTGTACTTAATGTACATTGTCTCTGATACTTTTCGGAGCTGGGGTCACAAGGTTTATAGCGCTTGTCGTGGTGGTAATCCCTTAACCCTGTGGTGGATGGTAAAAGCAACAGATGCCGTCAAGCTGAAGGAGTCCCATCAAATCTGGCCTGGGATGTTGAGAAGGAAAACATTTCTGTCCTGGGAGGAATTCATGAGTCCATAAAGAAGGATGGTGTCTTGGCTTCAAAGGGATTCTAGCAAATCATCCGACACCTTAAGAGGGGGAAGTAGTTTTCTGCCTGTGCTATTTTTGATGTGGGCAGGGGGCTGTTGACTTCAACTGGGGATCTTGTCGGGAATTAATATTTTGACCATGTTCTCAATACTGCTATTATATATATTATGCCTTCTGTTGAGGGGCAAAAGTTTGGACAGCCCTTCACTCAAGCTGATGACACAAATGTAGTCACAGAGCTCCTTGTTGCCAAGGCACCGAAAGTGGATGAGGTCCGCCCCAAGTACCTCGGGTCTCTGGATGCAGTGGGACAGTCTTTGCTGACACGGTTCTGCAGAATTGCATGGCACTCAGTGTAAGGTATCACTTGATTGATAGGATGGGGTGGCGGGTCCCCCCTTCAAAACGGGAAACCGAAGGGTATGTTTTCGACTACCAGAGAATTTCACTCCTCAGCCTCCAAAGGAAAGTCTCCAGACTACTGGAGTTTGGCTGATAGTTGAACCTTAGATTGAGGAACAACAGTGCAGTTTTGTCTTAGTTATGGGAAAGGGAAACCGTTCTACACTCTACATAGGAGGCAATAGAGAGTTTGCTCATCTGGTCCATATGTATTTGTGGGTTTAGATGAGGCATGCTATAGCATACCCCATGGTTTTCTGTGTGGAGTGTTCTGTGAATTTGGGATCCGGGGAGCCTTACTCAGGACTGTGTGGTTTCTGTATAACTAAAGTAAGAGCTTGGTTTGCATAGTCATCAGTTAGTCAGACCTAATTCAGGTGCATGACGGATTCTGCCCTTTATTTACAGTTCCCTTCATATATTTTATTGACAGAATTTTTAGGCCTATCCAGGAACCACATAGGGTCTGGTTTGGGGAACACAGGATTTCCTCTCCGCTCTTTGCAGATGATATTGTCTTATTAGCTTAACTGAGCCAGGACCTCAAGCATGCATTTGGGCAGTTTTAGCCGAGTGTGAAGCAGCTAGGACATGGGTGTCAAACTCAATCACACAGGGCTCCAAAATCCAAAACACACCTTAGGTTGTGGGCTGAAAAGGATAAACATTTATTGAACAGATTCAAACAAGATTTTTAAAACTTTAAAAACGTAATTTTTTAACATTACTATGAATAACACAAAGACAGGAATATTATTCTAGAATAAATCAACTTAAACCTTAAATAACTTTCAATATTTTACTCTACATAAAAATATATTTTGTCAAAATTATACAAGTTAGAAATGAGCGCAAGATAACATCGGGTCATTAATAACAATAAAAGAAAATGATCTGAAGGGCCGGGTATAATTACTCAGCGGGCCGGATTCGGCCCCTGGGCCTTGACTTTGACTCGTGAGCTATGATGAGGGTCAGCACCTCTAAGTCTTGAGGCCATGGTTCTTTACTGGAGAAAGGCAGTTTGCCTTTTCTGGGTGGAATGCTGCTTCTTCAGATGGAAGAGTGAAAGCATCTTAGGGATCTTGTTCACAAGTGGGAGGAGATTGGAGCATGAGATTGGTTATCGACTGGAGCAGTGTCCACTGGAGCAGTGTCCACTGTTACGTGGTCGCTGTCCGTTTTGTTGGTGGAAGGGGTGTACAATTAGAGAGCAAAGCTTTCAATCTACTGGCCAATCTTATTTCCAGTACTCGTCTCTGGTCATGAACTCTGGGTAATGACCAAAAGAACAGGGTCCTGAATACAAGCGGCCGACGTTAGCTTCCTCCGTTGGGCGACTGGGTGTTTCCTTAGAAAATAGGGTGAGAAGATCGGTCAACTTGAGAGAGATCCCTGAGTAGAGCCGCTACTCCACAATGTGATGAGCCAGTGAAAGTGGCTCAGGCATCTGGTCCAAATGCCTCCTGGAGGCCTCACTGGGGAGGTGCTCTGGGCATGTCTCACAGAGCGAAGACTTTGGGTAAGACCCAGGACACATTGAAGAGACTGTGTCTTTGAATTTCCCTGGAAACGCCTCAGAATCCCCCCAGAGAAGCTGGAGGAAGTCACTGGGAAGAGAGAAGTCTGGGAGTCTATGCTGACTGCTGCCTGCACAATCCAGCCACTTCTCTGTTGCCTTGGCTGTGTGTTTGTGATCATTGTTAAACTGAAAGATTCAGCCTTGGAAGGATTTATCTAAAAATCTCACTATACTCGCCCGATGATTATTTATTCCTTGAGCTTGTGCAGAAAAAACGATAACCATATATTTAATAAAAAATCCTAAAATGTTATTTCCTGGATTCTTTCCCCCATTCTGGGTCATAAAGTGTATCTATGATGAAAATTACAGACCTCACTCATCTTTTTAAGGGGCAGAACTTGCACAATTGGTGGCTGATTTCTTTTCTCTACTGTATTTTCTTTTCCAAATAAATCATTTTCTGACAGACAAATGTAGAATGTATTAGTTAATAAATTCATTCCTGGTCAGACATCCAAAAAGCAGATTTAGATTTAACATCATTTAGACACCCAGAATTGGTCTCTGACTTGGACATGCAAACAGACATTATCTACATGTCCAGTGTTTAGTAACCTACGGAACACAAAAGCTGAAATAATATCTCTGTTTTACACAGTAGACCTTTGATTTTATCAATGTTTTTAGATGGTAAAATGTTGATACTTTTAAGAAATCATGTTGCTGTTTAGATTTAAGTCAAAAACGTGGCTACGATTTCTAACCTGACTTACAGGTTCTTGGAGGCTAAAAGTAAATGTTTACACTTCAGACCAAATATGAATCTGTCTTTCTGAGCTTAGCTGTGGGAAGTTTTTCTACATCCAGTTAGTGATCTGGTGGAACCATAACAGGTTCATATCCATCTGAAAAACATAAATCTGTGTGTCGTCTGCATAACGGTGGTATGACATGTTATTGTGGCGCACAATCTAGCCTAATGGCAGATTTAAAAAATGGGATACAGAATCAAACCATCAACTATAGCAGCACTCTGGTCCAACAACTCTAAAGCCTTAGTCACGTGCACTTGTACTGGGGGTTGACCCATATGGGTGAACATGGATGGTTGTAGAGAGAAGTGGCAACATCTTAAGAAATGAGTCTTGCAGTTCCCTTGAAGCTCATACAGCCACCTGAAGGGGCCTCATAAAATGTAATGTAGATAGATAGATAGATAGATAGATAGATAGATAGATAGATAGATAGATAGATAGATAGATAGATAGATAGATAGATAGATAGATAGAACAACTTTATTAGTCTCCCAAGTGCAATCCCATTAAAAGCTGCTCTCCAGCGTAAAACATAAACAACAAACAACACAGTAAAAGCCACAGTAAAAACTTGCTAAAAAATAAAAACAAATAAAAAATTTGATAAAATACAACTAAAAGATAAAAGATAGGCTTGGAACATGTACCGTCTACACTCGGATGTGTTCACTTTGATTTAAGAGTTTTTTTGGCATTTGGGACAAAAGATTTAGAGTACCTGTAAGTTTTTTTAGCTGGAGCAATATAACGGCGACCTGAGGGCATCTTTATAAAACTGGAAGACAGGATGTGTTTACCATTGACATTATTAATGTACCGTTGTGCGTGTGGAAAATGTATCATAAAGTATTTATAAGACTAAAGGAAGTTACATGGACCTATGATGTTCAAGTGATTCTGTCATATGGTATCCTAATACCATGCTGTAATATGCTATAATATTGTTTTTGCTTAAACTACGACAGATTCATCACAACAACGGGTCTTTATCAGGTTAGGAACATTAGGTTCAGACTGAAAAACTTAAAGTGCAATTGGAAGGTTCTAGTTCCTTTTATTGGATTCTTCTCTGATGGTTTTAATGTAGTTCATGACTGAAAACTTTTAAAGATTAACTGAAGTTGTTGTCAATTTCCACAAGCTCCTGGAGGTCCTTCAGCAAATTTTCAGCATCTCTAGATTATTAGAGATAGAAAATGCTAACAATTGATCGAATGTTGATCTGGTCAATGCTCCCTTTAGGCGAAACATTTCAAGCCCCGGTACAGGTATAATCACATGGTTATTGTCTGGGCCTTTGGGGGGTCCTAGAGAGCAGCAGCCAGTTCACAGTAGATCTTAATGTTTGTTAAAAATGGACCATACCACTGTAACGTGTGGGATTGGTGTGACAGTAATATAAGTTGCATGTCTTTATGATGTACAAGTGATAGTGGCCTACTGGCCCTTTGTAGAGTTAGACATTTTTTTGTTTGTTTGCGGGGGGGGCTCTTACCACACACCTACATTTCACCTACTTCGCCCTTGCTGACCCTTACGTGTTGCATTAGTGTTCACCACGACCTGTCACCCACAGCATGGCCGTACGTAAAATATGCCTGAATATTTTCCCTCTATGGGTTCACTGAGCAGTTATTCACCTTGATAGTTCAGGAAGATTCACTGTGACCCCCCCCACCCCCACCCTTACAGATTTGACAATTTTTTGCCCTTATTAAGAATTGATTGAGCCATAAGGGTTGTTGTGACTAATGCTTCAAAAATTTTTGACACAGGACTTGGTAAAAGTTATTTTTGCTTATAAAACATCTGTAATTCTTGATCTTATTAGCATATAATATACATTATATGTATACTTTATATGTATCAGCACAAATGAACCAGCTGCTAAGAGATGGGACTCACCCTGAATGGCTAACAGAAGGGCGAACAATCCTGATCCTGAAGGATCCCCCAAACGGTGCAGTCCCATCCAACTACCGACCAATAACCTGCCTCTCCACAACATGGAAGCTCATGTCAGGCATCACTGCAACCAAATTACATAGACACATGGATCATGAGGAACACACAGAAGGGCATTGGTAGAGGAGCCAAACACCAACTCCTGGTTGACAGAACAGTCACGACACACCAACCTGTGCACAGCCTGGATTGATTATAGGAAAGTCTCTGACTCAATGCCACACTCCTGGATCACTGAATGCTTGGAGATGTACAACATCAGCAGGACTCTAAGAACCTTCATAGGAAACTCAATGAATCTGTGGAAAACCACCCTTGAAACCAATGGTAAGCCAATTGCACACGTGTCCATCAAATGTGGTATGTACCAAGGTGATGCTCTGCATAGGTCTGACCCCCCCAGCCAAACAATTCCTTTAATTCCACCTTGTTGGTACATCCTGGATCAGGGGTTCCTTTTTTTTGGTTTAGTGCAACTTGTTGCTGTTTTAGCTCACGTGTGTTGGATGGGCTGTACTTGAAGTGGCCAACTATTTTTCAACATTTGACTAAAACAGACTCAAAGCCACTATCACACAAGGAAACAGTGATTGCTCTCTGCAAAGTGTGGGCTGTTTAGGGCAGATGCTTGTTTGGAGGTACTTTCACAGCTGCTGTCATATAGCGAGCACTGTCGGTACCGAGTGTTGTAACTTTTTCCGGTTCGAGTCCCGCACAAATGCTTTAAAGTGCTGTGCACAAAGTGACGCTCGCTAGATTTGCTAACTGTGAAAGCAAATGATTGCAGGTACCAGTCATTGTCAATATAGAGAGCACTTACACTGAAGTAGTTGTTTCCAAACAACGTCCAATGATCCATTTGGTGATGCCTTATTTAACATTTCCATTTTGTTTTTCTTTTCTGTGTTAAACGTTGTTTCTATTCTGGTAAGCAGATTGCATATCTGGTAGCCACTGTCATCAAGTCTCACAATCCATCGTCTTCAGCTATGTTGGTCGTTCGACAGTGGGTCCAGCAAGCGATCTTTTCTGTTATCTTCTCGCTGGTTTGCTTGGACACCTCTGGTGCTTGGTCCACCTCTTGCACCAAACAAAGCTGACTGTCGGAGACCTCTGCTAGCTGTGCCACTGGATCTGGGGTGCTTGGATTTCAGATAATAATTTCGCTATGAGTTACTCCAGAGTTATTGACAACAAGGAATTTTAATTTTGATGTTGTTGTCTGGTTGCAATTCAAAGGAACTTGTTCATTCCACAAAGTGTGTTTTTGGTCACTCATGCTAGCGTGTTCGGCTGTTCCACTGTTGCTATAGGAAATGGAAATGTGTCTTCTTCTATGCTCATTGTGAGTTTGTGTTCCACTGGATACCTGCAGCAAACGGATGTGAGGGAGATCATACTTTTTTGATCAAAGTACTGGACGCCTTAATTAAAATAATCGCAAATTAATGCAATAATTTTCCCAGCCCTTTTATATATATATATTTATAAAAGGGGTGGGAAAATATATATATTCTTCTTCTCTTCACGATTTACATTAATGATCTTGCTATGTCTACATCATCTTCTCTGTTATTCTTTGTTGATGAAACAAATCTTTTTATTTCAAATAATGACATTAATACTCTTCTTAAAAAGTTAACCTGTGACCTTCAGATTTATTCTGAGTAGTTTAAAGCAAATCTCTAAATATAAACAAGTTAAGCTTCATACTGTTTGCAGGGGATAAAAACACAACACTAACCTTGTAAAAGTTTACATGAAGAAAATCAATGTAAAAACGTTTCAAAAGTAGGTTTTTTGGGTGTATGGATAAATGAAAAACTAGGCTGGAATGAACAGATTGGATATGTGTGCAAAAAATAACTAAGTCTATGGGAATTATTTCTAAAGTACGTCACCTGGTTCATCAAAAATGTCTTTAAACTCTTTACTACAGTCTTGTCTATCCATGTTTATCCTATTGTAATACTGTTTGGGGGTTTACCTATAAATCTCATCAACACAAAATATGTTTTGTTCAAAAACTACAGTAAAAATTATTAGTTCTTCCAACTGGAAATCATCTACTGCTCCAATATTTAATAATCTGAAGATACTCAAGATTTATATCTATACATTATTGACCTGTAACTTTGTATTTAATGCTCTCTACATCACCAAGTGGCCCTCCCATGGATCAGATCCACCTTTATCCAACCAGACAAGCATCAAAATACATCTGCCTCTCTATAATTGCAATCGTGAACAATTTTCAATGATATTAATGGACCGCAGTTGTGGAATGCACGTATAGACCTGCTGAATGACATCTCTTTACCAATCTACAGAACAAGTCTCAAAAGCAGACTTTTAGCAAAATACATGGAATAATCTTATTTTTAAATGTTCTATTCAGATTCCCAATCATGCAGAATAAGGTCAAAAATATCTGTTTTGCTTTACTGTTTTATAGAGATATATGTTTTTTCTTGTCTTTTATAAGACACTGTTGTGTTTTTGTACACACAAATTACACTTCTGGGATATCTGAGTTAACATTTTATAAAGTTAATAATCTCCAACAATAAATAGGAAGCAATGCTTTCCTTTCTGGCCTGTTTTTGTTGAATTATTTTCATAGAATGTAGTAAAACATTGCAATTAATGGTGATAACTCACTGTCATGTGTGATTGATCTAATAATTATTTAATCGATTGACAGCATTGAAATATATATCTTCAACCAGAACTATATAAATTTACAGCCGGTTAAAGTTCTTTTAATGATGAGATCAAATAGGATTATGCTGTTTTATGTTTGCGTAGAGAAACGGAAAGTGAAGAAGTCTATCAGGCGGAAAGAACGGTGAATGGCCCCCATTCCAGTAATCATATTAGTTTTAATCATCTATGTGGTTAAAGGTAGAAGCTCAGATAACAAATAACCTCATTATGTGAAAAGACTCAGAGATAGAAACCCTTACAGGTCTAGTCAGGCTCGTAGGTTTTTAGAGACCAAGAATAAAGCTAAATGTGTTTCCACAGCAGCACATTTAATTCTTTTATCTTTGTAAACTAATGTGAAGTCAAGCTGATCAATACAACTCTGTTGATGATTACAGCTGGGTTTGGGTGAAGACTGAATGAGATGGTTTGAGAAACAGCAGCTCTGAGAGGAAGAATCTAGAATGATGATTCTGGATCCGAACATCACGACCGCTCTGACCACAGAACCTGTAAGAACACATCCGCTCTCAGAGCAGAGATGTGAATGTTTACAGAATGTCTTCTTAAGCAAACGAACCAGGAGAAAAGACGTGTTACCACATGGTCTCATTCGAAGATTGAGATTTGCATCATTGCAGGAGAATTTGGGATTTTAAATTAGAAAACATGCTCAAAATGTCTTTTAAACTCACCGTGTTCGTTTTTTAAAACAAGAAAGTTCCAGTTTTTAAAGCTAAATAAAGGGAAATATTTGGTAGTGTGTTTACTTCTATAATACTAATACTTTGATTATCTCACTGAGAAAAACTTTCTATTTGATAGTTTTACAATATCATAAAACAAGATTCAGTTTTTTAACTAAACCTAAAACAGTTTAAACAGTAACTTAGACCAGATGGGAAAACATGAAACTCCAGCATTAATATTTGACTAAAGCAAAAGTGCTTTTACTTCACACATAGAGGTACGACTCTGTATTCCTTGTAAATGAGTCAGTAGTTCTGTTTTTTTTTTTCTCTCTCAATGTTGAGGACTTATAGACACTCTGGTGAAAACTGTCTTTAGTGTTTTTAACTTGTTTTTGTGGCATTTTTCTGGTGATGGAGAACTTATATAAGAAAAAATTGAGCTTTAAAATTGCATTCCTGAGTATTACTTACTTCAAATCAGGTGCAGAAGAAAAATGCTGTTTAAAAAAGATCATATTTGAGTCAGAAAATTCACCAGAAGAGGGTAGAAGCTCCAGGGTCGTTCAGGGTTGGGTCGGCCAACAGTCCCACCCACAACTCAGAGGCAAATTTTGAATAAACTCCTGCCGCTCTGCAGAAACTGTCCTAAAGATGATCCAGTTTTTTTTTTTTTGCCTAAAAACGGTATAATCGTAGCTAAAAGAGCACTGGGAACACTTTGACAGTAGATCAGGAGTTGATGGAAGTTGGACTTGAGTGTGTTTACACATAAAACCAAAGGTTATCAGCAAACTGATGGCCAGTTACTTTAATGTTTATTATGTTTTTTGTGTTTGAAATCAAGATTATGAAATCAGTTTTCCCGTTTTGTGGCGTGTTTCGCTTGAGTGAAAACATGCTGAACCAGTTTCAACATTTTGCTTGTGTTGGTATTTGTGCATCGTTGTTAACAGCTGTTTCTTAACATCTTAAACTTTTTTAAAACGTTTATTTCTGTATGTAACTGTAAGTTAAGCTTCAGCTTACCATTCAAAACATACTACAACTATTTGAATCAGTGGAATCAAATCCACTTCAGGCTACAGACCGGTTTAGTGAGAGACATCTTACATGGAGCGACCTGCTCAAGGTTAATGTTGGGGGACAATTTATTTTAACTTCCAGTTACTGGAAAAACTAAAATTAAATTTCTATTAAGCACCAAAACAGGCTCAGATTTTCCTTCAGGGCAAAAAGGTTAAACAGAGTTTTTAGTGAAATGTTGACCCATTGTGTATTTCTCTCAACAGAGGAACATGTTCTGTGATAAAGTGTCCTGATTTAGCTGACAAACTGAAAGCGTATTTTATCAAGTCTTCGACCTTTTAAAACAACTGTAGCGTGTTTAATTTTTCCTTAAATACGAGGATTTTTGTAGGAACCATTCCAACGTGATTCAGATTTTTTCAGATTTTTTTCCCTCAACTACACCCTCAATATTTAAAGTGTAAGCTAAAGAACAAGCAGCTGAATTTAGCTTCTTCTGGTTTTTACACACACAAAAAAACAAAAAAAAAATCAAGCAATACAACTAACAATAAACTGATCTTTTCTGAATATAATTATAAACATGAATCCATCGTTATTCTGTACTTTAGTTGCAGCGTCCTCGTAACATTAGACAGTCGGTTGCTGAATAATATGCATTATTTTTATGAAGCAGATGAAATTAAGATGAAATAAAAAAATAATAAATTGTAGTCTGTCAGAAAAACTGTTACGATGAATCCATATTTGCAGTGATTCTTCAACCGTTTACACGATTAGTGTATTTAAAGAAGGCTCTAAAGTGGAGAAAAGCAGCTTTATACAACACTTTACATTAGTGAGGATTCTGTACTAAAGTGTTGCATAACGGTGCAAAGCTGCTTTTCAGAGCTTCAGAATCAGCTGATTCATGTTGATCACGTACACGTTCAAAGAGTTACGGGAGGTCAAAGTTCTTGTGTTATTTAGGGGTCTCTGGTGTAAACACGTTAATGCAGATTTCTTTATCGTTGGAAGGATAACTGTATGTCAAAGTCTCTTTGTCCTTCTCCTTCGTTTTTTGTTAACTTTGCAAACTTTAGGACTTCCATTTAGAGCTCAAAGCACCGTCTTTGAGAAGGTACCAAATACTTTGAGAACATGTGACCGAGTCAAACGTCTTGACAAGTCATGAAAGAGTCGTGGACGGATGTGGTGGAGAAAATCCAGTCGTTTCATGAAACTCGATTTCCTTCAGAATCTGATAATTAAATTTATGTTAAAAATTAAAGTTCTATCAGTTTCCATGGACTCAGGTGTGAAATGTGTTTCCCACATTTGACCCCTCCCCTGGGGGAGCGGTGAGCTGCAGACACAACCGCACTCCGGAACCATTTAACCCCTCAATCCAACTCATAAGGCTGAGAGTCAAACCGGGAGGTACTGCGTCCCATTTCTAGTCTTTGGTGTGACTCGGACCGGATTTGAACTCCCTTTAAGTCTCAGGGTGGACACTCTACCACAGGGCCCCTGAGATGTATTTTATCTGTGTACCAAGCGACCCACAGACCGGCACTGATCTGTAACCCGACGGTTTTAAAATGAGAAGCTTTGATTTTAGCTCCAGCGTTGGTGTTCTTCGACCGTTTCGACGAATCGTAACGCTGAAGCGGATTCTCTGCACAAAGCTGCTTCATGTGTTGGAATTTCTTAATCTTAATCTTAACCTTAATTACTTTGATTGTGTAAACAAGAGTTACTGTAGTGGACGATTCCGGGCGAAAGGGTTAAGAAAAACTTGAGAACATTTTATCTCAGAGTTTCAGAAGTACTAGTGGGTCAGACTGATAACTGAAGTCCAGCTGAAGTTTTGAACTTGAAGTGTGCTGGTCACATGTGAGAAGAAAGTGTTAGCATGCTAGCATTAGCATTGGTTCTGTGGTTTAGAGGTAGAACACTACATTATTGTCGAGCCTTTCAAAGTGTTCCTGACAGGATCATTTTGTTCTGCATATATGCTCAAATACCAAAGGAACGTGTTTGTGAGATCATGTGACTTAGTGGACACCGAGACCAGTATGGATCACTGAAGAGGTTCTGGATTCAGTGCATGAAGAAAGCACCGAAGAAGCTTTTGCACTAGCAGGATTCATGTTGTCCTAAAGAACAAGAATCTTTTATTAATGTTTTATTGTTACCAACAGCAGCGTGGATCTGGTGTTTCGGTCTAAGACAGAAACATTTAGGCTGAGTGTGGTGAGTTGATCTGCATCTGTCTCCGGCTTCAGGAAACCTGCTCTGTTTCCCTCAGAGCTCCTGATGACCTGGCAGGGTTCACCTCCTGCTGCTTGCGTTCAGTAATTTCACGGCTGAGCAGACTCCTTCTTGTGTTTCTGCAGGCTTTTTTTATACTGTTCCTGCTTCACAAGCATGAAGCTTCTGTAGTCCCTGATATAAATTCTCCACCTGCTAGTCTTTTATTTAATGGCCTACTAAGGGGAGCTTTTGTAATCTGTAATTAATTTATTTTGGAGTTTGACTGAAAGTTTCTGCAGAAGCTGAACATTTTTAGAATGTTCTGCGTTTTGTTAACAAAGAAAATTAATCGGTCTTTGGTCTCTGTAACCAGAAAAAATGATCTAAAACTTGATTCTGCAGCATTGCTTGTTTGAATGAACATTTACTGTCAGGTGAAGGTGCAGTACACCCTGGACAGGTCGCCAGGCTATTGCAGGGCATAGACGTATTAGATGTATTAAGAAGATAATGATTGTTAAGCACGTCTGTTTTATATCTGCACAAAAGCATAGACAGATCTGCAGTTTTCTAGATCAGTTTTTGTTTAATACCTGAGTTTAGCCTGTAAATGTCCTGGGGCAGAGGAAGGTTTGCTTGTGGTGGTGATTCACTTCAGTGTGAACACAGACAGACCAGAGAGAGGAGGAGAACCAAAGGAGGAGGTGCTGGAAGTTTGGTGGGTTTGGAGGAGAAACAAATAAACAGCGACTCAGAAGAAGTAGGAATCAGAAAGAAGTTTAGAAATGTGGAAGCAGGAGCAGTGAGGAGCTGCAGGAGCTTCTTCAAGATGACAGTCAGAAGATAAGCAGGACCAGCTGGTTTTCTTCTTCTTGATGGTTTTCTCCAGTGGGCCCACCACCTGGAGGAGACCTCAGAAGGGGGTGGTTTAACGTGGTTTGGGTGGCAGTTGAAGGCGGGTGCCTCGGTCATGGAACTTGGCTTTTGGGACATGGAACAAAGGGAAGGCGCCTAAGCTGTGTTGAAAGTTACCGGTTAGATATAGTTGGGCTCACCTCCACGCACAACCTGGGCTCTGAAACTCACTCCCTCCAGAGGGGTTGGACTTTCTAGAGTTGCCAGTGGTGAGAGGCGGCGGGCTGGGGTGGGCTTACTCGTGAGCTCTCAGCTTAGCCGCCAAGAGAGGGTTGTGTCCCTTCGCCTTAGGGTGGGGGACAGGTCTCTGACGGTGGTTTCAGCTAACTGACCAAACAGCAGTTCAGAGTACCCAACCTTCTTGGTGTCTCTCGAAGGGGTACTGGAAGGTGCACCAATGGAGAACTCCATTGCCCACATGGGCAATGACAGTGACACCTGGAGGGGGGTGATTGGTAGGAATGGACGCACTCGGCACGAGATCAATGATCTACTTTGTAGTCGTTTCAGGCGACCTTCGGCCATGTATCTTGGACACTCGGGTAAAGAGAGGGGCAGAGTTGTCCACTGATCACTACCTGGTGGTGAGTTGGATGGCAGGGAAAGAGTTTGAAAGTCTTGGCGGACCTAAACGTACTGTGAGGGTCTGCTGGGAACGTCTGGCTGAGCCCTCTGTCAGGGAGGTCTTTAACTCCCACATCTTGGTAAACTTCAGACATATATCGAGGGAGGTTGGTGACATTGAGTCCGAGTGGACTATGTTCTCCACCTCTATTGTCTCTGCTGCTTTCCGAAGCTGTGGTTCCAGGGTCTTTAGTGCCTGTCATGGCGGCAACCCTCGAACCTGGTGGTGGTGGACACTGGAAGCAAGGTCAAGCTGAAGAAGGAGTCCTATCAGGCCTGGCTGACTTGTGGGACTCAAGAGGCAGCTGACAGGTACCAGCAGTCTAAGTGAGCTGCGGCCCGAGCTGTTTTGGAGGCAAAAACTTGATTCTGGGAAGAGTTTGCTGAGGCCATGGAGAAGGACTATCAGTTAGCTCAAAGAGATTCTGGCAAATCATCCACCACCTCAGGAGGGGAAAGCAGTTTTCTGCAGGCACCGTTTTCAGAGCAGGTGGGGATCTGCTGACCTCAACTGGGGACATTGTCGGGCGGTGGAAGGAATACTTTGAGGATCTCCTCAACCCTGCTGACACGCCTTCCATTGAGGAAGCAAAGGCTGAGGAAACTGGGGTGGAACTGTCCATCACCCAAGCTGAGGTCACTGAGGTAGTCAAAGATCTCCTCGGGGGCAAGGCTCCAGGGGTGGATGAGGTTCGCCCAGAGTACCTCAAGTCTCTGGATGCTGTGGGAGTGTCTTGGCTGACACGTCTCTGCAGCATCACGTGGCAGACAGGAATCGTACCACTGGACTGGCAGACTGGGGTGGTGGTTCCCCTTTTCAAGAAGGGGGACCGGAGGGTGTGTTCCAACTACCGGGGAATCACACTCCTCAGCCTTCCTGGGAAAGTCTATGCCAGGGTACTGGAGAGGAGAGTCCGTCCGATAGTCGAACCTCCGATTCAAGAACAACAGTGCGGTTTCCGTCCTGGTCGTGGAACAGTGGACCAGCTCTACACCCTCTTCAGGGTGCTGGAGGGTTTGTGAGAGTTCACTCATTTTGTCATAATGTTTTGTGGATTTATAGAAAGCATTTGACAATGCTTTGGGTCGTGACCGAAAGAACAAGATCCTGACTACAAGCGGCTGGGCGCTCCCTTAGAGATAGGGTGAGGAGCTCAGTCACCCGGAGAGAGCTCAGATGAAAGCCGCTTCTCCTCCGCATCGAGAGGAGCCAGTTGAGGTGGCTCGGGCATCTGGTCCTGATGCCTCCTGGACGCCTCCCTGGAGAGGTGTTCCGGGCATGTCCCACTGGGCGGAGGCCCAGGGGAAGACCCAGGACACGCTGGAGAGATTATGTTTCTCGGCTGGCCTGGGAATGCCAAGGCCTGGGAACTTAACCAAACTAGATGAAGAGGGCCATTCATGAGTTTCAGACAGAACTCTAGAACCACTTCCTAAATTAAACCACACAAAACCTTTAATATGCTTTATTCATGTTAAGAAAAAAGATTTTATCATCACATGCTTTTTTGTGGCATCTATTAATGATCAAATACCTCCTTCTCATAAAAAAAAAAAAATGCGTATTTGGTGTTTTTAACGTGTTCTAGTAGGATTTTTTTCAGGATGGAGGACATCTTTAAAAAAATTAAACTTAAAACTGGATTTCTAAGAATTTCTTTTTATAAATCTTGATGAATCAGGAACAGGCGAAAAAATTGCCGGTTGACAAGATTGTAGCAGTAACGTAGGACCTACTACGGATAGCGATAAACTCCCTGCTCCGCTCCATTCTGATGCTTCCACTCACGGACAAATAGATCCATGAACGTCTTTGTTTTCCTCGTCTGAGCTGGAATCTGGATCAGAACTGTACAGCTGGATAGAAATGATATTGTTCAAATTTTTGTTGCACCGCAAATGTTAGCTTGAGGTTTTTAGGGGCTGGAACGTGTGGTAGAGCGTGTAACCACAGGGATGATGGGAAATGAGGGAAAGCTTACTCAATAAGACATTTCCATTCAAAGGCGCTCATCTGATCCTCTTATCTGGAATAAAGTCAAGTACTGAGAAGAAATATTTTTTTACAGGTGAAAATTACTGTTGTTTTTTCTTTTTTTTTGTTTGCTTGCTAATGCCTTATTTATAGTAACTGGTTTAGTTTTATTTTAAAGCAATCAAAACAAAAACTAAACTAGACAAATGTGGTAAAATATTAAGCCTCATTAAAGTATTTATTTATAAATTGTTTAGAACATTTAAAAAAAGAATATTTAAAAATAAATGCTAATTTTTAGATATGAACATACATACAGTAAATAAAAACAAGATTCACATTAATAGATTTACATGTAAATTATACCATAATTACTCTTAATCATAAACTGATATGTTTGTACTTATACATACAGTACTCGACACATTATATCATTAAATATCAAGGTTGATTTAGGCTTGGATGGAGTTTTCTTATAATCTAGCCAGCCCCTCTTGGGGGGGGCAAGTTCGGGTATTCTGAGAGGTTGGGATGTAAAATCCTCCCAAGACCCTAAATGCATTAAAAAAATCAATGCTGACTGTGCTATAAGTGTTGTATTCCTGCACTACGGTACCCTCTGCATTTACCCGGGCTAGGGGGCGGTGCAGATGTCATACTAGCTTATGCCCGGTTGAGGATACATTTTTAGAAATGTATTTATTCATTTTTGAGTGAGTAAGATTGTCTTTCTTTTTTTTTTTTTAATTCCTTTTGTGATTTTTTGTTACTTTTATTTATTATTTTTAACCCCGTCTGTTTATTAATCTCTTCTGGCCTTTTTAAACATCTTTTATATTTATGTATTATGTACTTTATATCACTTTTATTTATGTACTATTAGATTACTAGTGGTTTGTGGTCTCTCTCTGGGACATTTCAGACCAGGAGTTTGTATTTTGTATGTGGCATTGACTTGATGCATGCTCCATGAATCTCTTGTCTTTTTCCAGCACCGTTTTCCAATTATTAAGTCCATGTTTTGTGAACACCAAAGCCCTGAATTGACTCATCTGCAGCAGCCTCTGCAGGGCTGGAAGTGACTGGGACAGCAGAGGCTGTGCTTCTGACTCTAGACAAACTGGATGTACTGGGCTGGGCAGTACTACCCAATCGGTGAGTAGAGTTGGGCACCGATTGGGTTTTATGCGGTTCCGGTGCCAAAGCGGTTCTTTGGTTTTGGTTCCTAATCGGTGCCAATTTCGGTACTGTAGTAATATAAAATAATGGATAAATCTTCCCAAATTGACACATTTTCATTCCCAAGTCAGACTGATGCATGTTTAAGACCTCCGCGTCAAAAATCAACGTTTTGCGTGTCTGAGCCGCAAACCGGTGGCCCGCCGCTCGTTCACCGCGTGGCGAATTCGCTGCTCGTGGCACGTCAAACATTTGATCCTACTAATCTGAAGGTTTATGTGGTTTTGATCTCACTCGGGGTGTGTCTGGATGACAGCCGCTTCTGCTGTTTCTGTGTCTCTGTGACTGAGTTTAAGGCTCTCCTGCATTAACCCGAGAGGAGGAAAAATAGGGAACCTTTTTGTTATTGTCTCCACGCGTTTCCATTACACATTTGTGCAAAACTTCATTGAAATTCTAGGAATTGTGAAAAAAACAGTTTCCCCATGACACTGTTCAATTAAATCATAATTTTGTGATAAAGAACAAACCAACTAGGCGATAAGTCATTGAAAACACTGCGATGGATGAGAACAAGTCTTTTTTTTTTTGATTCACTAAATGGGAGCATTTGGGTGACGTCACAGCAGTTGGTCCACATGTTTCTGCTGTCAAAGTGAACGGATGACAGTCCCCCTTGTTGGTCGACAGTTTCTGAAAGTCTTTAATATTTGTAGTTGATGTTAAAAACTATCCTTCTGCAGGCTGTTATCAGTGTAACTGTGTACGTTGAGGTCAAGAACTCTGTTGCAATGAATTATTTTTGTATATAATGTGATAATACTTTATTTATGATAGTTGTTTAAAGGAAAAATGAGGCAGATTTTGATCTAAAAAGAAAAAAACATCTGTGCTGTACGCAGTATGTGTTGACACCTCAGTATGTGTTGACTCCTCAGTATGTGTTGACTCCTCAGTATGTGTGGCCTCAGGGATTTTCTGGAACTTTTCACGTATCCTTACCTATTTATCTTGTACTCAGACTGCTGTTGGGGAGATTTTCCGAGTCCTCCATAGGGCTGACTGTCATAACCTTGGCTAACTCTGGTTTTCTGTTTAGTTTGATGAATGTGCTTCAGTTTTTAATCAAAGTATTCTGACTTTTCTGTTTATTTGTTGTCTTGCTTTTCTGTCAATCTCCGTGTTTCTTTTAGTCATTTGTTTCTCTCAGCTTCTCTCCATCTCACAGACTTTCAGTGCATGTAACTAGGGTTGATCAATAGTCTGGTGATTAGAAGGTCATTGACTCCAAGTCCTCCCTTTTTTATTTGAGTTTGTTGATCTCATGGTCATTCTTAGCCTCCTCACTTCTTCCAGAAGCTCCATCAGTTGTTTCTGCTGATGTCCTGAGCCACGACATTAATGGATGTTTTTGATCTTCTGCATCATTCGTCACTTGACTTTTCTTCTGGTTGGTTGGAGGTTAGGATTGCTTTTCGCAATAAATTAAGTCTCAAGAAACCGTTGGGCGTTGATGAAGACAAAGTCTCAGAAGACACACTAAAATACAGTTTGAGTTTAGGGATATTGTATGAGTTGTTGTGGTCAGGATAATAGCTGTGCTGCAGTACATTAAAGCTATTGACTGTGATTTGATGATAATATTATCGTCTGAAACACGGAGAGCTAGAACTTCATTTCCTGTCCACAAAACCAAACCACCATGCGGGTTATCTTCAGATAATGAGCGCCTCTTTTGTCCATTCTCACTCTCACTTGTACACGTTCACGTCGATTCTTGGATGGCGTTAAACTCCCTAACGTGTTGCGGTTTCCTTTAGCGTGTGCAGACGTGCACAGACGTGCGCACTCTGCTGCCGTTTGCACATTCAGTTCCCCTCCGCTGAGCCTCAGACCTCCAGAATATGTAGGATGGACTTGTTTTCTTTATCTGATCAGAGGCAGGATGACGAGCAGCGGCTGGGTGGCTCAGTGGGCTAGGTGAAGGGCTGGCACTCAGGAGCCCTGGGTTCGATTCCCAGGGTCGTCCACTGATCCCCACCCAGATTGGGTCCTTAGACCCTTGACCCTGCTGCCTAACTGGGTCCCTGTGCCCCTCAAGTACAGGGTTGTGTCAGGAAGGGCATCCGGCGTAAAAACTCTGCCAAATCACTGATGAGAAACAGTGGGTGGAGTTACGCTGTGGCGACCCTGAAAGGGATAAGCTGGAAGTGAACTACAGGCAGGATGACAAGCATTTCTATTTATCTGTTTTTTGTGCCGAATTTCCTTCAAAGACATCAGACAGTTTTCCTCACCGTTTAACTTTTCCAAAGAAAATGTCTCACCGCCTTCCTGCAATCTTGGAATGTCATTTCACATGGACCACATCCCTGTGGAGAGACATCAACTTTGTTCCTCCAATCATGTATAAATTATAAGAACCAGTGCAACGTCTGGAACTCTGACGTTCTTCTATGAATCTGCTTCATTGGTAGAATTGTTTGTCAGCTTTGAAGTCTTTTGATTCTCTTCAGTTACACTACGGTCATATGGAGCATGTGATGTCCAATCAGGAACGCACATGTAGCATTTGGTGTTCTTATCGTGGATACCCGAAACTAGTGAAACTACAGTAGGAGGAGTCTTGGTGTGAAATATGTAAATCTAGTAAAACTCTCTACAGGATTTTTCTTTCTCAGCTCTATTCCGATACGTGAAAGACTGGATGTCAAACCAGCCGGACACAAACTGCAGTTATTGATTTCTCCTTCGTGAATCATTTTTAAACGTTTGACATCAATTCGTCACTATAACAAAACAAGTCCTTGATTGGTCAAAGATGAACAATTCAACTTTTAACGCTTTTAATTAGTTTTTCTGTGAAAACTGACCTTAAAACATGCATAGCGACGCGTGCACAATATGTTTACTCACGTTTGCATAAACTTTTCATTGGAAGTGTTCACATGAACCATTGACTGTATAAGTATGAACTGGACAAAGCAAGTGTTTAGGTCTCCCATAGCAAATGCATTACCTTCAGCCCTCGTGACATCAAGCCAGAGCCTTCGCCGTCACTTCCTGACGCGTCTACCGCCATATTGCAGCCGATTGCCGCCCCTCAACAGCGGTTAGTCTGAGTCAGCTGTAGCCAATCATGAGTGAGCTTGTTCCGGCTTGCTTAAAAGCCACACCCCTTTCACTGAAAGTGACTGGGGGAAATCTGACAATCAAACGTTGGAGGTGGGGCCAGCGGGAGCCACATGCTTTTACTGAGGCATCTGATTGGTCAGTTTATAACTTGAATAACTGGCAATAAAGAAACAAATATCTTTTAAAAAAAAGGGGGATTAGAAAGAACCTTAAGAATGAAGCATCAGAGCAAGAATGGTTATTCTGACGGTCTATTTCTCAATGGACGTCCATGGATTTTGTCTTCTTGCAGCCCGCCGGTACTTCCTGTTTGGAACACAGAAGGGGAGGGGTTGCTAAGTCCAGTTCCTACTTTTACAGTCAATGACATGGACGCACGTTGCTTCAGGTAGCGCCAACCCAAACTTCAGTGGAACCAACCTGTAATAGTTCTGGACTTTGGTCCTGCAATGAGCTGTTAACAAATCAGTTCTGAGAAATAAGAAAAGAGACAAACTTAACTCAAAATGTGACTTAGATTCTCAGATAAAGTTTGGAACTACATGTGGAGCCACATTCAGTCTTTTCCTTATAAATGAATCTGCAAGTTATTTATTGTCACTTAAGGATTAAAAGGTATAAATCTCTGATTAGAAGTTACAAACCGGATAATGATAATTCACGGTTAGGTAGAGCCGGGCTGGGATTATAAAGATTTATCTTCTCCCACTTTCAAGGAATCTATCATTTGATGTGTTGTTATCCTTTGTTTGACACGTTTTAATGGATGTGAACATCTGTTGACTGATTGTATTGCACATATGCATTATTCTTTCTTAATAGCTTGACATAAATCTTTTCTAATCTAATCTAACCTAATCTAATCTAATCTCCTGCTCAAACATTCTTTTGGGAAATATTCAATAGTTATTTTTTTCATGGTTATTTTGTATTTTACTGATTAAACTGAAAATACATAACAGTATCTGGAGAGAGCTGCACTGTGGTGTAGTGGTCAGCACTCTCACCTCACAGCGAAAAGGTTTTGGTTCAAATCCCGACTGGGACCTCTCTGTGAGGACGTTCTCCTCGTTCGTGTCTTCCTCTACAGTCCAAAAACAGGTCTCATAGGTTCATTAGCGTCTCCTAAGTGTGCATGTGAGTGTGTGGCCCTACAACAGACTGACGACCCGTTCAGGGTGAACCCCGTCTGCAAACAATAGCTGGGATAGGCTCCAGCAGCCCTGAAGACAGAAGGTAAACCTGGAGATGTCGTGTCAGATTGTAAAGTGAGGTCTGGACTCTTGTTTTGTGTCTCAGTTTTGGTCCAGGACCAAACCCCACATGGATCGGACCTCTACCCCATGAGAAGACCTCCAGTTAAATTCACAGTTAGCATCAAACCTGCTGGTTTAGACAATACTCAGTTTTTAGTGATTCATTTCAGTTTATCTGTGGGATCTGTAGAAAGCAGGACTCCTGGTTGTTGCATAACCACATTGTTTACTGAGTGCAGAAGATTGTTAATATCAGCTCAATCCAGCAAAGCATCCGGATGCTTCAGAGGTCCGAACCCTCTGCGTGCTCCAGCGGGAAGCTCACAGGAAGCAGGTTTGATTAGGTCAGAGGTCGTTCGCCTGTGACGTTCAAAGCCTTAACCAGAAACCTTAATAGTCTCGTGAAGTTCTGCACATTATGGCAGGAAGAACAGAGAAGGAATCAAGTAGTTTGTGTTTCCGCTGATGGAGCATGACAGCAATCATCTGCTGCTCCATGCTGAAGATGTTTGTTCCAGGACTGTAGTGAGGGAGCCTCCATGGAGGCGCTGGTGGAGGAGGTGTCTTCTTATCAAACCCAACCTGTCTCAGCAGTAACGATGCCGTCTATTGCTTCATCCAGGAATGCAGCTCTGGCACCAGCGCCGGGCCCGATGGAGGCCCGGTAATGGTCCATTTCTCTCTGCAGCTGCACTTCTGGATGAGATAAGAAGGAACCTGGCTGGCTGAGACCTGGCTCCGTTTCTGCATTTCGCTCATGTGCAACAAATTATGTGTGTTTGCGTGTCTGCTGGTGCCTCTCCAAAGCATACATTCCTTTCTTCCAGGCATCTCTTTTTAGCTTCTAATCAGAGGAAACTGGACGCAGAGGTCATTTATTATCCGGGTCTTAAACCAACAAACCAAAAGACGTTTTTGTTTTTCTAAATCATACTTGCTGTGTTTGTAGGTGATCAATTTGAGATCTTTAAAGCTCTGTGATGATCGTCTGTCAAAAGAAAAGGATGGCTGCCTGAAACGCATGATGTTATACCCAATGACGGTTCACGTTTGAAATGATTATCTATGGTGGCCGAGAACCGTCATCACAGCAAAACTAAAGGGAAGAAAGGAAACTGCAAAAATAAAAAAGTGACAGTGGACAAAACAAGTGATGCAAACAAGAAAGTCGATTATCGGGATTGTTTTTGCAGACAGACACACCAGAAGACTGTTTTAGCCATATGCACTGCTGCAAGAAGAATATTTAATTTATCTCCTGATTTTGTTAATGACGTTTTATATTCACAAAACTACATTTATCAATAAAACTTCCAATTTTTCTGATTTATTCTATTTCCCCCAGAAAAAAAAAACATTCTACTTCTGGTGTGTTTCTTGTTGCATCACTTTTTTTGTTTACAGATATTTTTTTTGTTTTTTTGTTTTTTTTGTTTTGTTTTCTGTCACCTATTTTTCCTGCGATGGCGGTTCTCAGCCACTGTAATTATCACCCCACTGTTGGATTAGTTTGATGGTAGCTCATAACTATCCCTCAAACATCATGTCGGTTCAGGTTCTGACTTTTCATTTTGTCCTCCCATCCTTTTGATTTAGAAGGTTATGGAGACTGGCCGTCATCGGCCATCAAACCAGGAATACTGAGATGAAAATGCCAAATCGGGCACAGACTTAACATGGTTATCTAGTAGGACCTCCTGTGTTTCCAGGTTTGTGTAGGAATGTAGTTCACATCTGAAGGATTCTGGATTCATGGAGTGTCAGGACTCACAGAGTCATGGTGAAACATCTTTCCAAATTCCCAAACATCTTTTCTTCATCCCTTCTTCTGCAGCGTCAGCCTGATTTAAGCTGGTTTGCATCCAAAACTTCCTTTTGTGAAAACTCATAGACCATGACATCAACGTTGGTAATACTGTGGGAACTCATGTCTACAACGCAGAGCTGCTACAGATAACAACTGAACATGGAGAGGCCTGTTGGCTCTCACACACCTGAGTGGCAGGTGTGTTCATAACACCTGACTCCGCCCCTCAGGGAGCTGTGATCTGCAGGTACAGATCCCTCTGGAGACCAGTTGGTGGTTTAACACCTAAAACCAAACATTATGTTCCATGATCAGTCTGAAGTACTGTAGAATTTCAGATTTAAACCCACAACTGTCCAGTCTAGACACTCCACCACTTGGTCACTGACCTGTAAAAGGATGAAGATCAAACCCTTTCATCTTTTTAGAGAAAACTGGAGCTTTAAGTCACGTTAGTAAATAAGAACAAACATCAAAACCCCAGAGCTGATGTGGATAATAACCATGATAGAAAATCTAAAACATATTAATTTAGCCTCACAAGGACCACAGGAGAGGGAATATTCTCTGATTACTAGCTAGCCTGGCAGAACGCCTGTCCAAAGAGGAATGTTTTAAGGCTAGTTTTGAAGGTAGAAACTGTGCTGGCCTCTCTGACATGAGCTGGGAGCTTATTCCATAGAACAGGGGCTTGATGGCTGAAGGTTCTACCTCCAACTGTACTTTTAGAAATTCTAGGAACTACAAGCAGTCCAGCATTTTGTGAACGAAGTGTTCTGATTGGTTGGTAAGGAACTATGAGATCTCTAATATAGGATGGGGCCACACCATTCAGAGCCTTATAGGTTAACAGGAGGATTTTGAACTTGATCCTGGATTCAACTGGGAGCCAGTGGAGAGAAGCTAACACAGGAGTGATGTGTTCTCTTCTACTAGTTCCTGCTAACAATCGTGCTGCTGCATTCTGGACAAGCTGAAAACTTTTTAAAGAACTTTTCGGGCATGCTATTAGTAAAGAGTTACAGTAATCCAGTCTAGACGTAACAAATGCATGGATGAGTTTTTCAGCGTCACTTTTAGATAACATATTCCTGATCCTAGCTATATTACGTAGATGAAAAAATGCAGTTTTACAAGCTTGAGATATGTGAGCCTTAAATGATAAATCCTGGTCAAATAAAACCCCTAAGTTTCTGACTGAAGAATTGGAGGCAACATTTACACCATCCAGGGAGACTATCTGATCTGAGAGAGCATCTCTCAGGTGTTTAGGACCCAGTATCATGACCTCAGTTTTTTCTGGGTTCAGGAGGAGGTAATTAATTGTCATCCAGGTCTTAATGTCTCTGATGCATGAATTCAGTTTCTCTAGGTGGTCATTCTGGTCAGGTTTAATGGATAAATACAGCTGTGTATCATCTGCATAACAGTGAAAGTTAATGCTATGTTTCCTGATTATGTTTCCTAAAGGCAGCATGTAAAGCGTGAACAGAATGGGCCCTAGAACTGAGCCCTGAGGGACTCCGTAGCTAACTCTAGTACAATGAGAGGACTGTCCATTTACATTAACAAACTGGTATCTATCAGATAAATAGGATTCAAACCACTGGAGGGCAGATCCCCTGATCCCTATGTCATGCTCTAGTCTCTGGAGTAAGATGCTGTGGTCGATGGTATCAAAGGCTGCACTGAGGTCTAACAGGACCAGAACAGAGATTAGTCCCTTTTCTGAAGCCAATAGCAAGTCATTAGTAACCCTGACCAGTGCAGTTTCAGTGCTATGGTGAGGTCTGAACCCTGACTGAAAATCTTCAAAGTGATTATTGTCCTGTAGGTGGCACTGCAGCTGCTTTACTACAACTCTTTCTAGGATTTTAGATATGAATGGGAGATTAGATATTGGTCTATAGTTGGCTAGAATGTCAGGATCCAGGCTGGGTTTTTTCAAAAGAGGTTTAACAACAGCATATTTAAAAGACTGAGGCACATAACCAGTCTCTAGAGAGGTATTTATTATGGTTAATATGGATTCACTAATAAGGGGGAAGATTTCTTTAAAAAGTTTAGTGGGGATTGGGTCTAAGAGACAAGTGGAGGTTTTAGAAGACGTAATAACTGATGCTATTTCTGCTTGGTCGACAGCAGTAAAGCAGTCTAATGTTACAGCCGTTTCTATGGATGCCTTTATTTCTACAACTTCTGCCTGCTTTGGGTCGATAGTGGGAATAACCACATTTAGCTTCTGTCTAATATTTGAGATTTTATTATCAAAGAATTGAAGGAAATCTTCAGAGCTGATAGTAGCAGGAATATGTGGTTCAACCGAGCTGTGGCTGCTGGTCAGCCTGGCTATAGTACTAAAGAGAAATCTTGGATTATTTGCATTTTCTGCTATTAAAGTTGAGTAATATTGAGTTCTCGCTTTACGCAGGGATTTTTTATAACTTAAGAGGCTACATTTCCAAGCATTCAGAGAGTGCTCTGATCCGGAACGGCGCCATTTTCTTTCTAATTTACGAGTTATTTGTTTTAGGGAACGTGTTTCAGCGTTAAACCACGGTGCTACTCTGTTTTGTCTAACAAGCTTAAGCTTCAGAGGGGCAACAGCATCAAGTGTTCCTCTGAGGGCTTGCATGGAATCATTGACAAACTGCTCATTATCAACGGGGCTTAAAGAGCTCTGAGAATATTTATCCAACATGTTACTAAACATTGGTTGGACTGCGAGTTTAAATTCGGACACAGAACGGTCAGATAATGTTCGTTTAAGCTCTTTCTTATTTATTGGAGCAGTAGCATTTTCTAATTTAAACTGAAAGGTAATTAGAAAATGATCTGAGAGTATGGGGTTATGAGGAAGGACATTCAGCTGGCTAATCTCAACTCCATGAGTTAAAACAAGGTCCAGGGTGTGCTTGTGACAGTGAGTAGGTTGATTTACATGTTGTGTGAAACCAACATTTTCTATTAAAGCCGCAAATGCGTTTCCAAGACAGTCACTGGAATCATCAAAATGAATATTAAAATCTCCTGAAATTATGATTTTGTCAGAATCTAAAATAATATTTGATAAAAATTCTGAAAACTCAGATAAAAATTCTGAATACGGGCCGGGAGGGCGATAAATAATTATAAATAAAACTGCTTTTTGAGTCTTTCTGTTTGGGTGATTTATAGACAGTACAATGCTCTCAAATGAATTATAAATGTGTTTAACTTTAATGTTAAGGATCAAGCATGACTCTGAAATTACTGCTAACCCACCTCCTTTCCCAGTAATCCTGGATTTCTGATAGTTATTATAGCTAGGGGGGGTTGCTTCATTTAGCCGAACATAATCATCCTGTTTTAGCCAGGTTTCTGTTAGAGCTAGCAGGTTAAGTTTATTATCATTAATCAATTCATTAACTAATAGGGACTTTGAGGAAATTGATCTAATGTTTAGTAGCCCACATTTAATGACATCATAATTTTTGTTACTGTGATTCATTCCGTTCATTTGCCTTCCAGTACATAAGCTAACACTAGGAGCTGCTGGGCTAGCCCTGTTTGGGGTTAGCATCGGTGCTAAAGGCCGCTCAGGGGAGAGTTTTAAACTGCTGCTCTCTCCCCGGGTCTCCTCTCTGAGTTGTCAGGCTGCATGGCTAAAGCTAGCAGAAATGTTTCTGGACAGAAGAGCCGCTCCGTCCAAACTGGGATGAATGCCATCTCTGCGCATGAGGCCGGGCTTTCCCCAAAACATGCTCCAGTTATCCACGAAGCTAACGCCGTTTTCTGGGCACCATTTAGCTAGCCAGCGGTTAAAAGATGAAAAGCGGCTGTACATTTCATCACTGACTTTGTTTGGGAGAGGACCAGAGAAAACTACTGTGTCTGACACAGATTTAGCCAGTTTACACACCGATTCTACGTTTAGTTTAAGAATCTCTGATTGTCTTCGTCGGGCGTCGTTGCCGCCTGCGTGAATTACGACCCGACGGAACCTCGCCTTACTCTGGGCTAACATTCGGAGGTTTCCTTCGATGTCACCAACTCTGGCTCCCGGGTAACATCTAACTGTAGCTCCTCTAAGCTTTACGTCTCTAACCTCCAGGGTTTTCGGTTCAGTTGGTGCGTTACTGAGGGGAGAAAACCTGTTACATACAGGGAGCTCTATGTGCTTCAGTTTAGCTCTTTGCTTCTTCCCCACCTGTTCAACATGCTGGGGATTCCCCGACAGCTGAGAGGGCGGAGGGATGCTAGCTAAGTTAGCTTTACTGTCATGGCTAGCACTCTGAGTAACGAGCTGGCTAGCTGGTTTAGCTTCCATCGTGCTAAGACGCGCTTCCAGCTGTTCCAGCCTGGATAACAGGTCTGAGACAGCTGACAGTTAACACAGGTACCATCATCTGCACTAAATGGCGTCCGGCGCAGTGAGCCTCTGCCCCGTTTATACTAGCTCCAAAAAGTCTTTTCAACACCAGCAGTTCAAGTCAATGTTTCCCAGAATGGTGTCCTTCTGAGTCACGTCCGGCGTCTCTCCGAACACAGCTGTCAGTAAAATATTGAAAGTTATTTAAGGTTTAAGTTGATTTATTCTGTAATAATATTCCTGCATTTTTATTATTCGTAATTATGTAAAAAAGCAACAGTTTTGAAGTTTTAAAAATCAGCATTCTGCTAGTTTTTTGGACTATTTTGGAGTTTAGCTAATATTTACATGCTAGCTGTTTTGGCTAATTTAGGCTTTTTTCAGTTTTTTTAGGTGGTTTTGAAGTTTAGCTATTTTTTCAACAACATGCCAACTGTTTTGGCTTCCCTAAGTTTTTTTTTTTTTTTTTTTTTTTAGCTCTCAGCTTCAGGGGTTTTGGTTCAATTAGACCAAACAGCTGATCCGACCCAAACATGGAAAAACTACTTCTGTGCTTTGCTGGTTCCAAAGAACAAATTCTCTGCAGATAACAGACGACTCCGGACTACGACATGACATCATCTAACACGATGTTAGGCAGACGTCTTTTTTTGACTGTAGACGTGAAGAATGAACATGAAATAATTTATTGTCTCCTCAGAAGTTCTTCTGATGTTTTTCATCAGGAAAACGTTGGTTTTTTCTGATTTGTTTTCTTCAAATTAAGTAGAATTTTATCATGTCATGAAGTCGCTTTCCAAGTTTGTTTGTCGTATCAAACCTTCTCTGGTCTAGAGATTGTGGTTCAGAATTTCTTGCTCTTTGTTACCTCCCCAAAGGGCAAACCTGCCCCAAGTCTAGAGGGAAATGAAAAAGGGGACAATAACATAAAAACTAAATAAGTCAGGGAGACTTCTGACCATGTCGACCGTCTGAGTCAGCAGCTCCCTGCTAAAGACTGCCTAAACAAAATGTACCTAAAAATAAATAAACATCAAAATCAAGACTACGAAGGTCCAACCACAAACTAAAATAACAAAACCCAACAGTAAGACTGCTGGGGACAAAGAGGGGAAAAGAACAAAACAAAAGTAGTAAGTAAAGTTACCCCACCCCATCTGCTGATAAAATCATTACAAAATAGTTCTTTCTTCCGAACCAGTATAGATCTGGTTCCTGTTACGAGCCAAAATGTGGTGGGAATGGAAGTTTTGGTCAGGCTCCGCCTCCAAACTTGAACTCCTACCAGTTTGGCAGAAAAGGTGCTTCAGTGGCCCAAATCACAACTGTTTTTCTCTACAAACTGTCCCTTGTCTGTCGATAACATAAATGCCCCAGAATGAACCCAGACCAGGTCAGGAAGTCTCGTTTGTTTGGATGATCATTCTGGTCAAACCTGTCGGAGACGGAGGTCAGTGTTATCACTGGTATCTCTGGCAGTTGCATCCATGCATTCGGGCCTCCCTCAGGGTCTCATTAGCGTGCAGGGAGCGCCGCCAGTTCATCGTAAGCAGCGATCATTCCTGCATTTCAGCGAGCCTCAAAAGGAGGAGAACAAACAGAGCTGCAGCAAATGTTTGGATTCGGTGATCGTTTTGTACTCCAGCAAACATGGAGCTGAGCGCTCACAGAAACATTCCTCTGGTTGTGTAAAGTGTAGAGCTTTTCCTGTTTGTCTGAAACATATGTAGGTCAGTTTGGATTTTCTGCTTCATTTACCTTTTCTCGTTTTTGTTCTCCAGGTTTTGATCTCTGAAGCACAAATGAATTTGTCAGGAGTGAAGGAACTTGGCTCTTCAATCTCTTCTGTCGATTTCGGTCAGCCTGTTTTCCTGACAGATTTCTATTGATTCGCATATCTCTAGTCTCAGATAGGAGGCATTGAAAGAAACGATGATGGAGGGGGTGTTACTGTTTGTCTGGTTCTGCTCATTGTGGGTTTTTACCCAGAGATCATTGGCTAACAGCCCAAATGTAGCAAAAGGATTTAGCTCTACGTCCAGAAACAAAAAACCCTAAAAATCCAACAAAAGTCGGATCCTGAATACCTTCAATCAATCCAAATCTGGGATTATACTAATCTGAGCTATTTCCAATGAAGTAATATTATCAGGTGTACAATCCAGAAGAGTCTCTACTCAGCTCTGCAGAGAACCAAGTAGCTGCAGCTGCAGCATGGATGGAAGGTTTGTGGATAAGGGTTAAGAGATGACGGTGGACACCTACATTATTTGTGGTGATTTTTTTTTCTCTAATTTCTCCAAAACCACATAGATCAATGGAAGACAACACTTATCTAAACTGAATCTGAATAAAAGAAAAACTTTACTTTAGTCAAAATTTCATTGAAATTTGTGCAGGAAGGAGTGCAACTTTGCAGCATTTGCCCTTTTTAATGTCACAATTTAACATTCTGTCTCAATTTTAATCTGTCTTTTTATTAAAGTACATGAATGTCACAAACAGGCAGACGGCTGGATCCAAGTGCAGTAGGATGACACAGACAGGAGAACAGCAGTGAAGCAGCTGAAAGTCCTCAAAGCTAAACCAGGGTCAGGCAGGCAGAGGTCAAACACAAACATGAGGGCATTAGAGAACAACCAGAGTGTTCAGGCGAGAGTCGGGGTCTTGGTCCAGGCAGCAGATGAAGCAGAAGATCAGGCCAGGATGAGATGCAGGAAGGGCAGCACAAACAAGACTTCGCACAGAGCAGTGCTCTGACCAAATACTGCTGGGAGTGATTGCAGATGGAAAACAGCTGTGTGGCTTCTAGGAGTGACGCAGGGGCTGATGGGAAGTGTAGTGTGAAGTCCCAGGAAGTCCTAGAACTCAGGTGATGGATCCCACTGATGGCCAGAGGGGGAGAACATTATTCCTGACACAAAACTCGCTGTAACTGTCACAAACAGGCAGACAGCTGGTTCCACGTGCAGCAGGTTTATTTTTGAAGCTAAAAGTCCACAGACTAAGCAGGGTCAGACAGGCAGAGGTCATACACGAGCAGGGGATCATCCAAGAAGAGAGAGAAGAGTAGTCAGAGTCCAGGCGAGGTTCAGGGCAGGCGGCAGCCAATCAGCATAAGCAGGGTCAGAGGCAGAAGGTCAGGTCCAGGAATAAACACTCAGTGTTGCAGGCAGGGTGGCACAAACAATACTTCGCAGAGAGTGACAGTGTGGAGCCAGACTATATACTGAGGAGGTGATGAGATGATGGGAAACAGCTGACGATGAAGAGTCCAGGTGAAGGCAGGTGGTGAGCTCAAAACTCTGGTGAGCGCTCTCTCTGGTGGCTGGAGATGGTAGCAGCAGGTTGTTCCATGACACTCTCTGGTGGCTGGAGATGGTAGCAGCAGGTTGTTCCATGACCGTAACCTTATGAAACCAAATCTGATCAGTATTATACTAATCATGACCCAAGCTAACTCTATATTTTTGACCTCATGAAAACAAAAAAAAAAATTGTGACATCTTCAGTTTTTTTCTCTGTTTTTTCTTTTTGCTCTTATAAACAAAAGAAAAAGCAATATAGAGGAAGCTCAAATAAAAAAATGAACTTCAAATGATTGACCTTCAGTACATCTCCCAGCAGATGTTTCCCTTTTCCTGAGTAAGAATTGGACAATCTTCAGGATGTTCTTCGTCTCGGGGCAAAGCTCCCTAATAACCCAGGTTTCTGTACGTTTGCTTTCACTTTTCCTTCAGTTCATCTCAAACCTCTTCATCGGGAGATTTTGCTGACATGCCATGGTTTGAAGCTCCCCATCCTAATGTTTCTGAGGGATTGCTGGAGGAGCACGGACTCATGTTGGGGTTCATGTGGGGTCCGTGCATGTATGGGTTTTCTCCGGGGACTCCAGCTCCATCCAAAAACATGCTTCATGGGTTCACTGGTTTCTCTAAATTGTCCCTATGTGTGAATGTGAGTGTGATTGAGGCCCAGCGACAGACTGGTGACCCGTCCAGGGTGCATCCTGCCTTCACCCAGAAGTGGCCAGGTTAAGCTCCAGCACCCCCGTGACCCTAAAAGGGACAAAGCAGTTTAGAAAATGGAGTGTACGACCCTGGATTTGAACTCATGACTTTCCACTCTCAGGGCGGACACTCTACCACAATGGTTAGGGTTTCCTTCATACTGTTTGAAGCTGTTTTATCCTGGTAACACTTGGAAAAAATAACATTTTAAGAATGAATTACCTTTACTGTCATTACAAGTACAATGAAATGGCTTTTTTTCTAGATAAGGAGAACATGCAAACAAAAGGAAAATAGAGACCACTTGTACAGAGAAGCACAATGCAAAACAGATTCATGTTGTATTGGATGGGGGGTCGGGTGAGGGTGGGGGGAGTGTGTGGGAGAAGTGTAGGAATCCAGAAGGCAAGAGTGGCTGATCAGCCTGAGGTCAACATGTTCCTTCACACACAAACTTCATTTGTGGCAGAAATGTTCTGAAAAGCCAAAAGCAAAAGTCCCTCCGCTCAAGGAGAGTCAGACTAGATCCAGATGTTTTGAGTCCTGGACTGGTCGGACAGTCTTTGGGACGCGCCTCGGTCCAGTTCTGGATCCTTTTCCCCAGATCCAACTGATTCTCTATGTTCTGCACCAGTTCAGGGACCACAAGTGCTCCGGCCTGTTGGGCAAGTTTAGGTCATCGATCCTTTGGCTTGTCTGAGTCTGAACCGCCAGTCCACCTCCTGCTGTTTCCTGCTTCAGAATAAGACAATAAACTTTATTGATCCCAGTGGAATCTGGTGGTAGAGCAACACATCCAAAGACAAGTTTCCCAGAGGTTGGCTGCAGCCGCTCAGATCAGAATCACCCAGAAAAGACAGATTAGGGAGGGCAGGAATCTGATGTCAAAAATCCAGCGTCTTTGACCTGTGTCGCAGTAGAAACGGCATAGATTGAAGTACAAACAAAATACATCACCATGTAAGCAACATTGACTTACAAAAGACAAAACATCCACACACAGCGCCCCCACGCCAGGCTAGACCTGCAGCAACCATGCACGGGAGGGAGGGAGCAAGAACGAGGGAAAAGGTCATGGAGCGTTCATGACAACCGTCTCTGCCTATCGCACTTTCAGAGGATTTGTTTTGATGCGGCTGAGGGCGTGTGTCTGTGGCCGGGGAACGTCCGATTAGAGGAGATTGTTTCGGTGCAGACAGTCTGTTTCTGTCTGCCTGCTGAGAGTCTGTAAGTACTCCTTTGTGGCCAAATAGTCACTAATCCAGGTCAATTTTCATGGTTTCCTCCAAGTTGAACCATAACCCGTTCCAAGTTGGTTTCCATCTTCCCAAAGGAGACTTCAATACAGTACACAGGAGCAACATGAGCATTGATCTTGCCCTCCAGTTCGCTAAATTTTTCAGTCGGAGTTTGTACGTCTCTCAGTGTCAGCTCCAATCAGCAGAAAGCAGGAGATCATTAATCCAATGATGTAAACATCTTCAACATCTTCCAGGTAGTGAATGCACCACTTGCCCCATGGGGCATTCATGTACCCAGCTGCGAGCGTACCCCCTGGACAGGTGGGGTCCGCTCTCCCACTCCACTCAGTAGTGTCACTGCTGTTCCGGTTTACTGTTGTTAACACTGAATTTTACAGATAATTCCAAATCAGTTGGTGTCAAGGCTTGTCAAAGACAGTATTACTGTGAAGTCTACGACTTCAAAGAATTGACTGATTTTTTTTTCTTTAATTAAGGTTTTTTCCAAGCCCTTTGATGAAATCCACAAAAAAAATAATGTTGGCTTAGAAGCAAATATAT
>NC_050524.1:1245166-1255353 GCF_002922805.2 Oryzias melastigma | reverse complement strand
AGAAAACTTACTGAAGCTGTGAAGTTTGACTTTAACCCTTTTACTGCCCAGAAAAGAAGAAAATAATCCAAAAAGTTTTTTGTTTATTTCCCCCTAAACCAGGAGTGTCAAACTCAATCAGACAGGAGGCCAAAACCCAAAACACACCTGAGGTCGCAGGCCGAACAGGATAAACATTTATTGAACACTAAAACTACATTGTTAAACCTTTAAAACTGTAACTTTCTAATAGAATTATGAATACTAAAAAGTCAGGAATATTATTCCAGAATAAATCAACTTAAACCTTAAATAACTTTCAATATTTTACTCTCCAAAAAAATATATTTTGTCAAAATTATACAAGTTAAAAATGAGCTCAAGATAACATCGAGTCATTAATAACAATAAAATAAAATGATCTGGAGGGCCGGATAGAATTACCCGGAGGGCCGGATCTGGCCCCTGGACCGTGACTTTGACACATGTGCTGTAAAGGGACATCAAAGTTTAAAAAAGAAAAAAAAAATGAATCGAAATTTAATTTTTGGAGATAAAGTCAGAGAGGCCAGACTGAGATGGTTTGGACATGTTCAGAGGAGAGACAGTGAATATATTGGTAGAAGGATGCTGAGTCTAGAGCTGCCAGGAAAGAGGTCTAGAGGAAGACCAAAGAGGAGGTTTATGGATGCAGTGAATGAAGACATGAAGGTGGCTGGTGTTAGAGTGGAGGATGCTGAAGACAGGCTTAGATGGAGGAAACTGATTCGCTGTAGCGACCCTGAAGGGAAAAGCCCAAAGGAAAAGAAGAAGAAGAAGATTCTGTCTAATAATACATAGGAGTTCTGTAAAAGTTACTATCTGGTGTGCACCTACTACTAACCAGACTTTTTTTTTACTTCAATTTTTAGAAATAAAAAATGTTCTGGTTAGTAACTGGTGCGCACCAGATAGTAACTGATTTGATTTTTCTCTAAAAACTGAAGTAAAATAAAATGTTTTTTTCTGGTTACTATCTAGTGTGCACCAGTTAGTAACCAGAAAAATATTTCTTTTAAGTTTTGGAAAAAAAAGTTTTGTTTTTTTTTCCATTTTGTTCCTTCAATGTCCCTTTAGGGCCTCCGTACCTCAGTGAGTAATGCACACAATCAGTTTTTAAAAGCATGTTTTCTAAATGTGCCCCACAGGCAGTTAAGGGTTAAAACTGTATGAAAAGGAAAAACTTTAATGAAGGAGCATTTTCTGCAAAGCATTCTGGGAGGTCAGTCATACAGATGCTCTCAGGGGGCGCCAGGGGTCACGTTAGTGAGGCGGTCAGCGTATCGCCGCGGCGGGTTTATCATAAGACACTTCTCTGACTGAATCTCTTAAAGTTGCTCAGTCATGTCAATGTAACCGACTGAGCGGAACCGGGACGAGAATTAATGAGTGACATGACTACAGAGGAAGCCCCTCCCACCATTATTATATACTATAGCACTACATGACTCTGTATGGAGTGTTTTGGGTGAACCAGTGTTCTGCAGAACACACTTCCTATATTCTAAATGAATCAGAGTCCAAATATCTTCTACCTTTACTGATGTTCATCAAACAGTTTGATTTCACATCATGGATTCAACTTTATCCTCTTCCACCCTGCTAGAGAGTGCTGGTTTTACCCAATGAGCACCTTTCCAGCTATACCTAAAGGGTAACCAAACAGGGAAGTTGGAGGCTTATTCCATTCTCAGCCCAGATTTGAAAAGTGCCCCCAAAAAAGGGGCGGGGCTTGTGGAGCCAGACTGAGCAGCAGAGGTGTGGCTTAGATCTATGACTGTTAGGTTCATATTCTGGGTCTTCAATATGTAGAGTGGGTTGTCCTTGTTATGTCAGGTGGAGAGTGGTACAGGGCAAAGTGATGCAGGTTTCTCCATAGAACTTGTCTGAACAGAACTTCAATGCAACAATAACAAAATATGGATTTTTTTTTCATGATGGTAGATTTTTACAAGTTGTTGCTTATCCATTATGTTTTTGTATGTGTGTTAGAGTGTTATTATTTTGTTCTTTGTACAGCACTTTGAGGTGTTTTAATAGTTAAAGTTTTTTGTCACTTCACTTTGTCAAGTTTATCAGCCAATCATCCATTGACCTTCATCAATCCTCCTTTAATCAGCATTCACAATATCAGTTCTATAGATTCTTCCACAAAGGAAAAATCTGTTCATTTGACAGCAGTGTGTTACCTGTAACACTAGAAGGCGCAGTTCTTGCTCTATTTACAGCTTAGTTTTTAGAGATAATAAATGTAAATATACCACGACATCACTGATTTTCTAAGCTTTAATTTGAACCATGTTTTGTGGAAATCGGTTAAAAACGAGGAGCTAGCCCGATGTTTGTGGTTGATGTCTGCAGGTCTTACAGTGAAACAGCTGCGTTCTGTTGACGCGAATCGCCGCATAGCAATGGCGCCCGCGGACGCACGTCTGTCTATAGCAGCGAACAGGAAAGGATTAATCCAGTCAAATATAAAAATACGCTAAATGCTGCTATTGCAAAGCTCGACAGCAGGACTGCCGGTGCAGCTGAGGGTTAGCAGGTCTGAAGGAGACCAGAGTCTGAGAGCGGGAAAATGCTGCTAGCATAAAAGCTAACGTGCTAAAGAAACTAAAACAATCCAGAGTGAAACGGTCATTAAATCCATCACCAGGACAGAGTTTGATGGATAAAATGCCAACTGTACTCAACCTCTGATCTCTAACTTCCAAGTCCACCAGAAAGTTGTGTAATCAGTAGATTTTTGACAGCTGAAGACAAAACACCTACGAGCCACGCTAACGCTAACAACCGACCATAAAGAACCAAAGATGGGCGGGGCTTTTATACTAGATCTCAGAGCATCGTGACGTCACACTTCTGAGACTGACACCAGTTGACCAATCAGAAAAGTTGACGGTAATATATGGTTTCAACCTGTAGGGGGCAGCACACAGGTGGTTTTTGACAATCTTTTCATGAATTAAACAAGTTTATTTTAGTTTGTCAAAGATTAGGTAACAACCTACAGACTTTTGAAGCCCCATTTTTAGATATAAACAAAACCAAAAAAGTTGATTTAGGGTTTGGTTACCCTTTAGTAAAGGCTCAGCTGCCAGCTCCGCCCATCCGTAGCGGGTAGTAGCATTGACAGCATATGAGAGCTAGACTGAGTGACCCCTCCCCCCTTTGTGCTCCAAACAGGAAGTGGCTCCAAGACGTCAAAACCCCATAGATTTTATAGAGAAATAACCAGCTGTTTCTCAGTCATTCTGTCGGTCAGAATAAACATTCTGGCTCTAACACCTTTTTTAACATCTTCTTGATAATCCTCATTTTTTCTTTAGTTCAAGTTATTCAAATTAAAAACTGACCAATCAGATGCCTCCATTAAAAGAAGGTGGAGCCTGCTGGTCCCCACGTCCAACGTTTAAAAGGTTTGACAGATTTAGAAGGTGGGGGTGTGGCCTTCCATCATTTCTCCTGATTGGTTGGACTGGTTGCTATATAAACGTTGATTCAGACCAACTCGGGCCAATCACTGCTTACTAAAAACGTCTGGCTACAACATGGCGACGTCCTTATCAAAGAATGTCAACCAAACTGACCTCATTTGGTTGGAGCTGGAATAAACCATTTCCCATGGATGACATCACACTCACTCAGTCCAGTTCTCTGATACAGTCAATGAGCAGTAGACGCTTGACCTCGGCCATGCAAAGGTCACAACACTTGTGTGTTCTGTCTTTTTCTGTTTCAAGCCTTTTAAAGGAGAAAAGCAGAAAAAACGTTAATTCATTTATAAAGAGCAGAGTCTGCTGTGGTTGGTGACTCAGCCCCTCCCACAGGTCCAGGAGAGGAGAGGGTCACCCCTCTCATAGACCGGTTCTAACTTCTTTGATTGCTTCCAGGTTGTTTGTCAAACAGATTATCTCTCTGCATGAACATGGAAGACAAAATTAACCTTTTTTTCCAGGTCATTTCTAAACCAGCTCACCTGTTTTCATGGTCCCGCCCTTAAACTGCGCCTCGTTCAGTCTGTCACGGGATTCTCATGCTGTTATGTTCCGTGTGTTTAACATCATTTTAACAAAATGACTTGTTCTTTAGAAAAATCCCTCAGAACAATCAAAAACATGGAATCACCGGTCTTCTTCATTTCCAATAATGGACTTCACAACTATTTCTGACCAAAGTCTAATCGGCGATTTCCAACAGGTTTTAGCTACAACCACAACGCTCACCGCCAGCTTCTGGGTTTGACACAAAAGTCAGAAACTTTTTTCATAAAGTTAAACAAAAAATGTTCAGATTGAACTGAAAGGCAATAAAGTTGAGAAAAATAGGGGTCCCTAGTCGTAGCCTTGAGGGACTCCTCCGTCTGTTGACGAAGACTCAAAGGACCAGACGAATAGGAAGTCTTACAGGTGGATGTGAAAAATGGTCAAACCTGTTAGAAATGTCAAGATTGTAGTCCTCCCTGTGACAGAAAATATTCTTGTACATTTTTTCTATGGGTATGCTGCGGGTGACAGGTTGCAGTGAACACCTATACGACACATAGGGGTAACTAAAGGGGGAGTAGGCGAGACGCAGGCATTTTTTCAGACCTCCCCCAAATCTTGCAGATTAAATAAGGATCCGTCAGTATTGTTTATGGGATACGTGCGGGACCAGTTACAGTTTTCTCCATTTATTTTCCCGCCGACAGCCCATATAGCCATCAGGGCAGTTGTGACTAATGCTTTACTAACGACTAGAGAGCGTTATTCATCTCTTTAATCTATCTTTGTGTTTTTATCAAAGTGTTCGGAGTTTTTTGTACTGAAGATTTGGATTGTTGATGTGACGACGCCCAGAAATGGAATCAAAGTCACCGAACTCCTAAAGTGACATTTCCTTCATCTCCCACCAGCTTTACGGCCGCATTGCAGTCAAATGTTATCCATGAATTATGTTTCAGTACTCAGGGAATCCGCAGAGGAACAGAAAAGGTTTGTGAGCAAAGCAGCACCTAAACTCTGGTATCCATGCCAAACTCCCAAACCTGTTCAGTTCAGAGTCACAAGTCCGTGACTGGTCCTGCGATGGACTGGTGAACTGTCCGGGGCGAACCCCGCCCTCATCCGACATTACTGGGCGCACTCTGGCGTTCTGTGATCTCAAACAGGAGGAAGCAGATACAGAAGATGGATGGAAGAATAGATGGATAAATGGACGGATGGTCGTGATTTGATTTACGATTTTATATTACTTTTGTGCAAAAATGATCCGTAAAATTTTCACAGTATGAATATTTCTTGCTTGGATGAGAAAAACTTTTTTTCTAATCAACTTAAAGTGATCATTACATTTTAGTAACATTAACCCAACGATAAATAACTGGCTCTTTGACCGACTGTAACTCTTTAACTATTTACTCCAACTATATCATCTAATTCTGAAGCAGAAAAAAGCGTCTCTTGCAAAACCGCACAAAGCCGCTTTTATCTGCGTTGAAGAGTTACAGCGATTGAAAGACTCACCGGCGTTAAAGGGTTAAACACAGCAAAGAGTTTTCCTGCCTCAGGAATGACACAATGAATTCATACATTCTATGCATCGATATCTCATCTCATAGATTCATAAACCCTTTCAGCCAAGCCCTCTGCGTTCGTGCTTCTTCTAGACAGCATGAAGGCATCCTGTACGCTGATGACTAACTGCTGTTTCTGTCTCCTTCCCAGGTATAACCCGAGTTTCAGACCAGCAGAGGATGCTTTTACGCTGAAGGCTTGAAGCTTTTCAGTGAGGAGAGTCCATCCAGAGGATCCAGAGGTTTTTGTTTAGGGTTTATCGCTGCTGCTGCTCAATGGAAACATAAAGACTTTATTCTGCTTGATTCTGACAATGAGAGTAAAAAACAACCAAATGTCCCGCAATGTTTGCACTATCAATCTCTATTCTAGATCGTGTGTTCTGACATTTACGTCTCAAAAAAGACGTCCATAAAGATGGTGCCTTAGCTGTTCTACTTGACCACTGTGAGCCGCGATGTTTGATCGCGATGGGAATCAAGATTTTAGGTCAAACAACTCGAACTCTGCTGATCCAGAGAGACCTGGAGTGACTGTTTTTAGCTCTTCGTCTGCTGGAACAACGTTTGCCTTACAATCACCGAACCTGGAAGTGCCTCTTGAGCGGACCGCTAAAGGACGAAGCCATCGCCGTCTTTGTTCTGTCTTTATCGTCCGGACTCTGAAACCGGTCCTGGTATCCTCTTCCAAAGCGTGGTCCCATCTGAGCAAGGCTTCAGGTGAAACTCAGACAGAACAATCCATCGCCTCATAAGCTGATAATCCTCCAACTGTTGACAATGTTTTAGATCTGAACCTCTATCTCCCTTATTGTTCAAGATAACCCAGAACTCTTTCAACCAGAGAAATGTTTTCTTGTTTTTAGTCCACTTAATACCAAAAATCTGTGTCATTCCTGATGCTTTTTTACTGTCTCAGTTAATTTAAGAAGCAATGCAATGTGTACATATCTTTCTAAGGACAGTTTTCTATTTAATTTTTTGTTTTTTGTATATAATTTTGTATTTATGGAAGAGAACTGTATATACACATGTCTACGTTGATGTGTTCAATGTCTCAAGTCAGAATCAAGATATATATATATATATATATATTTTTTTTTTTTCATAAACGAATAACAAAAAATCACAAATTCTCGGTTTGATTTTATACAACAACGACTTTTACTGGTAAATGAACCGGTGAATTCTGGTGACCATAAACCAGAGACTGAAACACAACTGAGTCACAGCTGTTCTTATCAGAACCACAGTCCAAAGGTGTGTGTCTGTGTGTGTGTTTGGATATCTGTGTGTACATTTTGTATTTCCATCATTTTGTATCTGTCTGAAGTTCTTGTGTTTGTGTGTCTGTGTCTGTTTGTATATTTGTTTGGTCATGTGTATTTTTGTGAGTCTTTGTGTGTTTTTATGTTTGTTTGTCTGAGTGTTTTTGTGTGAGTCTTTGTGTGTGTGTTGGGTTGTCTGTGTGTGTGTTTATGCATGTGAATGTGTGTGTTTGTATGTTTTCACATTCTGTATTTGTATCATCTTGTGTCTGAATGTGACTGTGCATGTTTGTGTTTGTCTGAGTGTTTGTGTGTCTTGGTGTGTGCTTGTATGTTTGTGAGTGTGTGTCTGTTAGTGTGTTCATACAAGTACATACAGTTTCTTCACCTAACAGAACGATACATGTCTGAATACTCAAACATCAGCTCATGTTTCTAGAGTCTTTGTGGGTATTTTGTGTGTTTTTGTGCATCATGAGGTCCTGGGTGTTCAGTGGGACTACATCGCTGTATGGCGTACACTTAGATAACGCTCTAGTACCTTCCTTTAAATCTCAAACTAAATACTGGCACCAACCTGTAACCACCAGGACATCACCTCAATGCAGACGATGAAGACAATTCACTTTTAGACCAGATGAATTTGAGTTTGTTCATAAAAAGGTTTGTGAATGATCAGACAACATTTACCCACCAACCAGATGAGTCCTAATGCATCGATTTATTTATTTATGTTTGTGCTTCATAAACATTCCTGAGTTAAACTTCAATTTAGATCTATGGTTGTTGTGTAAAAGAGGCCAGAAAGTGTTTGAAATAGTAAATCTGGATTTTAATGAAACCCAAAGATAAAAATGCTGAAATCAGTAAATATTGATGGTCCAAAAAGGTCCAAAAAGGGCAGAAAAGTTCTTTAATTTTAAGCTTCAATTGAATGGAAATGAGTCAGGCGATGTTTGAAACGGTTACGGGGAAGCAGGAAAGTCTGTACGGAAAATGATCCAAAGAATCCGCTGCAAAGAATCTAGCAAATGTAAAAGAATCATAAATGTCTCGAAGGAGCAGATAACCTTCTATCAAATCACCAATTTGGTTCCAACCCATAACTGCACATAGAGAAGATGACCGACCATCTTCAACGTGATGCTGAACAAAATAAAAGACACAAACATACAAAATAAAAGACTAAAAGCCAAATTTACCACAGAATCAGCTGCAAGACAACTATGATAAAGAATATTTACAAAGCCCGACAGAATCCTGTCTTTACTGGCCTTTACTGGCTTTTACTGGTCTTAACTGGTCTGTACTGATCTTTAGTGGTCTTTACTGGTCTTTACTGGTCTTTACTGGGCTTTAATAGTCTCTTTAGTCCCAACCTGCCTACATAGAAGTGCTAGAAAGTGAGATATTTGTTTCTTCAGCTGATAACTTCTTATTGTCAGCACCATAAACCCTGCAGAGGAAAAGCGGCGTGTCCACAACTCCTTCCTTTGAAGCCCGTCGGCTTCCATGCTCCCTTCTCAGGTTTACAGTTTCACCGGGTCGTTGATCCATAACGGCACTTTAGTAAATGAATATCTACTGCCACGCGTCAGACACAGACAGCAGGACAGTCCAAGACCTTTCGACTCTGGCTCACCTGCTGCTCTGAAACACAACACACCTGTCCTCAGGCTGAACTCTGAACTCTGCTGGCTGTCAGCAGGTGGAAACAGAAACCGACAGACGGCCGACCGGCTCATAGATTATGTTCACACAAAGTGAAAGTTTTCTGAGAACAAAAACAGCACTAGCGGCCTCTATTGCATTCTGGAATAGAGAGAAAGGAAACAGCAAACATGAACAAAGAAACAGTCATTTATCTGCCTTCAGGCTCCAAGGGCTTCAAGATAACCTTCAGTAACGACACCATAAATCACAAGCTAGAACAATAGAAACATCAACAACCACAAAATACTGACAAATGACCAAAAATCTCAAGATGTCAGCTCATTCTTTCTAAGCTTTTTTCACAGACCATCAACTGAATCTGAGTTTTAAACCCCGAAAGAACAACTTATGATGGAGCAGAGGCTGGCTGAGCTGAACTTTGACCTGTGGAGCTTCTAGATATTCTTCTAGTTTGAAAATCTCAAATAAAGAAGAACACATTGACTGTATATAAGAACTGGACAGAGCAAGCCCCCCTCCTTCCGTGTTCCATATAGGAAGTACCACTGGGTTCCAAAAAGGCCAAAGTCCCATTGACTTCCATTGAGAAACAGACAGTTATTTCTCAGTCATTTTATATGTCAGAATAATCATTCTTCCTCTGCTGCTTTCTGATTAACTTCTTTTTTCTAATCCTAATTTTTTTTTAAAGATTTTTTTCCATTATCACAAGTTATTAGAGTTATAAATTGACCAATCAGATGGCTCAATAAGCGTTTGTGGGTCTGACGTTGAACGTCTGGGGGGTTTGATTGACAGATGACGGGTAGCCAATGGGAGCAGACTTCATCAATGGATCAGTGAAGACCTTTTAACACCTACTTTACAATTCAACTATGTACCAATCATTGTCCTACTGTTGTTTTCCTCAATGGAATGTACCGATGCAGCAGTTTAAAACAACAAGAGGCGCATGCTGTCGACATTTTTAGATGAGGATTTACTCTGTAGAAATAGATTTCAATCTGAGGTTATGTGTTTGGACTTTTTTGTTTGTTTAACGTTCGTTTTTCTTTATTTCACTGTTTTGATTGTAGTTCATAAATTCTAAGTTGTGTATCATACGGAATGGAACAGCTCCTCCATAAAATCACCAACCAAAGTTTCATCTTCTTCACTTTTCCAGCTTCAGCCTGAATTAGACGCAGCCGTCACCCAAACGCTCCTTTTATCTCGACAAAAAGGAATAAATGTAAGTAAATCCCAAAGGACCGCTGACAGAATCAAATGTTGGAATGGTTCTCCCTCAAAGGCTTCAACAATGACTTGTACAATTCTCCGGTGTTATTAAAGTAGAGGCTGTTTAGTAGAGGCGTGGAAAGAGGCGGGGTTAGAGGCGGGGACTCACAATAAACTCACTCCTGATTGGCGACAGAACTTCCCATAGATTCATGAATCAGATATGACTCAGACCAATCGCTGAAGATGGGTTGCAGACGTTTGCAATATGGCGATAGCCGTTTCAGGAAGTGACGGTGAAAGCGGCGGTCTACTTTCACGAGGAGAGGAGGTAATGCATTTCCAGTGGGGGACCTCGGCCTGATGGTCTGGTCTCTTGGGTGCCGGTCTCCTGGGCCCGGCAGTCTCCTCCCCACGCCGGGAGTGGGATCCCCGAGATTTAAGATCTAGCA
>NC_050524.1:1224471-1244865 GCF_002922805.2 Oryzias melastigma | reverse complement strand
GGGGGGTCCTGGCTGCTGCTGCCCCGGCGGGGGGTCTTGGTGGGGGGATTCCCGGGTGCTCCCCCCCTTTGTACATTCCATCACTATCCACATAACCATAAACACTCACCTGAGGACAGGTGTCAGCTCACCTTTGCACTGATAGTTTGTGTGACAGAATGAAAGGTTTATTTGTGTCGATTTGTATGATGAAGTGTGTGAGCTGCAGTTATACTGTCCTGGTTTATACTCAATAAATCCCTGTTGTGACAGTAAAATCTGCCCAACACTAGAAGCTCTCAGCCCACATCTGTCGGCTCTGTTGGACAGGACAAGTTAAAAAGTGGTAGCTTGAAAAAATAATAACCGTTATTTTTTTTTTTTTTTGTCACTTTTGCTGCTGAAGTCATTACTGACGGATCTAAACAGTTTGTTTTCTGTCTTTAAATCTGTTCTGTCTCGTGTCAAACACTAAAATGAATCAATCTGAATGAATCCTTTGGCCTTTTAGCTGACTTTAGATCCACACTCTAATGTAAAACGCTGAAACACTCGTCTAAAAATGGGCGGAGCTTCATAAATTAGAGCGGCGCAGAATGAAAGTTTTAATTTTCCCAAAGTGATTATAGAAATAAAACCATTTCATATGTTATTTCTGTGCATATAAAACATATCACTGCTTATGTGAGCATAAATAAGAGCGCTTCACGCCTGCAGAGGTTCTGGTTCTGGTTCTGCTCTCTGACACGTTGGGAAAGTGCCTCAGAGTGAAAGATGAGGAACAGAAACTGAGAGGAGTGAAGGCCCCATGGAGATAAAACACACACCTGTCATCAGTCCATCAGCGTCTGCGACCTCTGACCCCACTCCGCCTCCCAGCTTGTTCTAAATGCGCCCCGGACTGTGAGGAGGACGGTTGGTGTGTGAGGAGGAAGCAGGACATGAATCAAGTCTGGACTCTCCACAGGATCCAGTCCTGTAAGCTCCAGACTTCAGCTTCGTTCCTGCAGGAACCACAGCTGTCTCCGCTTTAGGCTAACGCTAAAACCAAACGATGCCGCAAAACATTGTTGACTCTGCTTGAATTTGTGTTTTTAACTATCACCTTTAAGTTGAACTTTAAGTGTTTAAAATCCACTTTTTAAAATATAATTACTAAGAATTGTTTTGTGTTTGTTTTCATTGATTCTTTGTCAATTTTTTGAACATTTTTCTGAGAGTCACAAATGAAAAGTGACCTTTTGTTAAACTGTGATACATTTCAGTCCAATTTGTTTTATAATGAGCAAAGTGCTTAAGGAAGGACAACTTCATTCTGTAACAGCAAATTCTGAATTTGTTTCATCTCAGGAAACCTGCGTGAACGTGTATCCAGGTGATGGTTTCCATGGTTACAGCAACAACCATCTTTGCTGCAAAGATTTGCTGCACCAGAGTTGTGGAGAAGTCTTCAGCAAAACCCTGGATGACGCCTGTCATTGGGTCATCGAGGGTTTTAGGGGCTCGGCAGGGAGCTTCAACCCCCCAGAATCAGCTGCTCATCCCAGGAAGGTCAGAGGTCGTCCCTGGAGGAAGCATCTGAGTCGTCCCACAGATAAACTGAGGCCTCTGAGGAGTCAAAGGTCAAGATGACAAAAAAGTCAGTTCTTCTTCTCTGCAGCATCAGTCAATCCTGGAGTGAAGACCAAAGGTTTTAAACCAGAGAAAAACTACCATGAACTCTAAATGTGGCAGGAAAACATCTTTATTTTTCTGAAATCAATAAATGGACGACATAAATAACAAATAACATTCAGAGCTTCAAATTATAACCCTTAATAACGGAGCTCCAGTGTTAATGTTCTTTGATTTACTGTAACTTTTCAACCGTTAACACGATTGTAAGCGCCATTTATGCAATATATTTTTTGTTATTGCCAGTAATGTTAATTTTTTCAGTTTAAAGAACAATTTATGCTTTTATTTTGAAGTGAATGACTTTCGTTTAGAAACAGGAAATATTTTCTTTTGGTGAGGCATTTCCGCTTATAAATCTGTAATAAAAGAATGGTCGGCGGAGCCATACGGTTGTTTTACCGTTCATTAAAGATGGCATCATTTTAACGCGTAAAACAGTCTCACGTCGTCATTGAGTTTATTTGAGTTCAAGGTTTACAAATGGGAAAGAAGTTCAACGAAGAAATGAAGAATGAAGAAAACTCTACAACGATCATTCCAGTACAATGAAATCTACTGGAATGATCGTGTTAACGCTTCAAATGTCACAATATATTAAAGATTTTGTGATTAAGCGTCACAGACGACGCCTCAGGAGTTAAAGGGGTGAACAGATAGAACTGTAATGTGTTGTTTTTTCACAAAAATAATTCAACGAATGCTTTTAGTTTTTCAATTCCGTTTTATTTGAACAAGAAAAATATTTAAAAAGAAGAAAAGTTGCATTTCCTGCGATAATCCTAGTCTGAATGCTTTTTGCTTAAAGCATCACTGAAGATGCTGAAGCTTTTTTGTTGAAAATGGTGATGTCATTCACAATAATCGCTGAATTGTCTGTGAATTCTGTCTAATTATCTAAAAAAAAAAAAAAATTTCACAAGTACTGGCTGATGTAAAGGACCACATGAAAAGGACCAAAAAAGCTAGCGCAGTGCTAATACATTAGCTTAACTCCATATTAGCCCAAAAAACCTTAGTAGATACCAAATTAGCCAAAAAGCTAGCACATTGCTTTAATAATAGCTAAACTCCAAATTAGCCTAAAATTGTTCAGTAAATTGAATTGGTCAAAAACTTAAGCCTGTTGCTAAAATAGAAGCTAAACTCTAAAGTAGCCCAAAAACCGCAGTAGATAAAAAATTAGCATGTTGCAAAAATATTAGCTAAACTACTAGCTAAAATATTAGCCCTAAAAACCTCATTAGATGCCAAATTAGCCAAAACGGCTATCTCATTGCTTAAGTACTAGCTAAATTCCAAAATAGCCTAAAATTGCTCAGTAAATCAAATTAGCCAAAAACGTTAGCATGTTGCTAAAATGTTAGCGAAACTCCACATTTTTTGAAAATTCCTCATAAAGATTAAAACATAACTCATGAATATATTTAAAGGCTTGTTGTTAATCTACGTAAAATGTTAAAATTTGAAGACTATTTCAAAAACTATCAGGTTTATGAACACTCTAAATACGAACTTCTCGTTCAAAGCTGCTTCCTCCTCTGTTACAGTTCCTGAACCAGAGCGCCTCCTCTTCATCATCATCATCATCATCATCATGACTCCCGCTTCTCAGTGAACATCACTACAAAATTTCAGCCTTAATCTGTAGATTCCAGTGTTGGGATGATTTATTCTCAAGGTTTAAAAATGTAATTTGAGAATATAAACGGAAACCAAACAAAACATTTTTCTCAAATATTTTTACTTAATTAGAAAAAAGTCCCACATTCACAGAATGAGGCGACTCCAAACTGTCATAAACAAACTTGTTATTGAAGGTTTATGTAAAGAAACGTGTTTCTTCTTTGTCAGTTATGGAATAAATAAAATACACATTGTTCGTCCGGTACGACTTTCTGCCGTTAAGATGAGAACGACGTTTCCTCAGCGTGAAGGTCAGCTGCTCCTCCCACTTTTTCCAACCAAAGATTCAGACTTTATGTGAAGAATCAAAACAATCCAACATTTTATCTCCAGAAGCTCCAGAGTCCATGATACGTGATCTCCAGAGTTCACAGAAATCTCCTGCTGAAGCTGAAAACATCTCCTCCTCCTCCTCACATCCGTCTAGCAGCCGGCCTTTGACCCCGCCCGTCGTGGGAACCTGGTCAGAGGAAGAGTCGACATGACGACCAGGAGGACATTACCACGGCGATGATGAGACTAACAGACCCCCCAGCACCTGTCTGCCCCCCCAGCGCTCACACAGGGTGTCAAAGCTCTTCATCATCAGTGCTGCAGCCTTTCAGCAGAAAACCACGCCGCCAAAGGTCCAGACGTTTACGCTGATCCGAGGACCACGGGGATCCACGTTTGTATCTTCTGAACAAAAGAACCAGAAGTTCCTAACGAATGTCTGAACTTTGGATCTGTTTCCAGTCAAAGATGAGAAAACCATGGAGGAGTGTTTGTTTCACGTCACTAGTTCAGCAGAAAACATTCACATTGAAACGTGATTACATCCAGAGTCACACAGATGCATCCTGGGAAACTATTTCCTCCAGATCCAGATTGTAGCGATGGAGGATCAGACCAGAACCAGCTCCCAGACCCGGTATGAACCCCACTGACCCTGGAGCTCGATCCAACCAAACCTGATCCAGATGTTCCTGTTCGCTTCATCTGCCAGACTTCCACCTTAAATTCACACGGGTCCAAAGTGACCCTGAACAGTCTGAGTGCAGAACATGAGCAGTAAATCCTCACAAAAGTTCTGTGATATTATTTTATTTCATTATTTCTTATAGAAGTATGAAAGTCTGCTACCAAACATCCAAACGGGTCAGAAGTGACCCTGACAGACCATGAGGCTCAAGTCGATCAATTCCTCCAGATTGGGTCAGAAACAGCCGCGTTTCAGCCTGAAACTGGAGGCCGAAGCTCAGTCAGGAGACGACAGGGGAAAATTTACAACCTGTGATCAATCACAGCCGTGGGAACGAAGCCGCGGAGCAGCCGGTATCTGCACCGCGCCAACGTGCACAAACCCTACGTGCACGGACCGGAGGGTCGTCTGTGCACGGACCGTAGGGTCGTCTGTGCACGGACCGGAGGGTCGTCTGTGCACGGACCGGAGGGTCGTCTGTGCACGGACCGGAGGGTCATCTGTGCACGGACCGTAGGGTCGTCTGTGCACGGACCGTAGGGTCGTCTGTGCACACAAAACAAAAAGGGATTAAACTCAAAGATAAAGAGAAAATCCAAATTCACCACAAACCAATTTTTGCTCAAATATTTTTTATTTACATGAAAACTGAAAAAGGAAAATGTTCAACAAAAAAGAATTTGTTTGTGAACCTTTTATAAAGTTTTTCTCAATAAATCAGGTCTCAGTTTAACTTGGTTTTTAAATTCTAAAAACCCTAAAGACTCTAAAAGTGAAGTTGTGCTGGTATAAAAACGTTCAGGACATTCATGCTCAAACTTCTGGTTTTCATAAATCGTACACGATTGAAAATTTTACGCATTTTTTGCAATTTCTTTTCACAAAATTCTTCTTACAATTTGAAACGTGTTGATACGGGAATCAAAACGTTAAGCATTACTAGTAAATCAATGCTACTTATGTTACTTAGGCTAATTTTGACCTGAGCTAATATTTGAGCAAAATGCTAACGTTTATAGCTAATCTGCCCGATACTGAGGTTTAATTCTGAGTTAAGCTAACATTTTAATAACGTGTTAGCTTTTTTGGCTAATTTGCATTGAGATTATTTAGGCTCTTTTGGAGTTTAGCTGATATTTTAGCAACATGCTAATGTTTTTGGCTAATGTGGTTTATACTGAGTTTTGTTTAAGCTAATTCCGAGTTAAAATAATATTTTAACAATATGTAAACTTTTTTTTTGGCTAATTTGGCCTTTTCTGAGATTCTTTGGCCTATTCTTGAATTCAGCTAATATTGTAGCACCATGCAAACATTTCTTGCTAATTGGCATTTACTGAGGTTATTTAGGCGATTTTTGGAGTTTATCTTATATTTTAGCAACAGTCTAATGTCTTTGGTTAATCGGGGATCTACTGAGGTTTTCTTGGCCTATTCTTTTATTTAGTTTATATTGTAGGGCCATACTAACTACTAGGGTCTTTTTTTGCTAATATGGAGTTAAGCTAATGTGTTAGCAAGGTGCTAGCTTTTCTGGTCCTTTTCATGTGGTCCTTTACATCAGCCAGTACTTGTGAAAATGTAATTTTCTTTTTAGATAATTAAACAGAATTCACAGACAGTCGTGAATCAAAAGTGTCTTCATAAAACATGATGTGGAGGTATTTCATTTTCCAAAGATGCTCCACTCAGAAACAAGGTCTGTTTGTCTGAATCGGAGCGTTCCTGTGGTCAACAAAACTGTTTTCCCGAACTGCAAGTCGGGACTGGAACCTCCAGCAGGAACCTCATAGTTTGTCTTTCCGGCTCCTTCCAGGCCGACTCTGTTCATCAGAAGCTGCTCTTCATGTTCTTCTCGTCTAAAAACAAAAACAAAAATCGACTTAATTTCAAAGATAAATAAAAAAATCCTGAATCAGAACGTTTCTGTCCTGCTTTTATGTAGAATCCTTCATGAGCAGACGTGACCCCACGTAACTCTGGAGGTCAAACTTTCCTCTTCTCTGGTTTCTCAGGCATTAAAGGTGCAGCCTGACCCCTGCCTTCAGTCCGAGGTGTGAGTCTGATTTATTGCGGTTGTTTGTTTGTTTGTTTGCGTGTGGTTTCCCAGAGGAATGCCGTGGGAACTGGAGCAGTTTGTTTAGCTGGAAGCGGTGGTTTCACACCTCTCCACGTCTGATGCGTTCTCCGTCTGTTTCTGCAGGTCTGAAGGAGGCAGCAGCTCTCCTGCTGTTTGGTCCTCTGAGCTGAGCCTGCAGGGCGATGCTAACGCTGCAGAGCTGCAGTCTGAGCATCACAGGAACTTCATTGCAGATTTATGAATCAGCCTAATTCCCTGATGAAACGGGGTCATCCTCCAGAGTCTGTAGGTGTTTCACTCAACCTAAACTCTTCTGGACTTTGAACAAAAGTCTGAAAGTGTCAGTGCGTACGCTGCCCTCGCTGCAAACAGTAAAGGTTTGACCCTTTAAGGCTCGTTTCCTGCAGCAATTCCTGCTCAAACCAGGATTTTAGGGGAAGAAACGAAAGGCCTGCTGTTCTGTTTTTAGCCAGGACTTCCCGTAAAGCCGGGTGAGGGCTGGAGGAAGCCGCCGATAACCTCTGCTCGCTCCTCGCCTGCAGTCATCATTTTTAGACAAACCGGCCGAGGATGAAGAATGAGAAGTGGAAATCATTTCTGGGGGAAACATCTGATAAAACAATGGAACGGCGTCCGACTGCAGGGGAGCAGACGGATCCGGTCATGTTGTCATTACAGCGGGCTGAGAGGAAGGGGAGGGGCCACTGATATGATCGGGAGCAGGAAGTTCATCTCTGATCCTCCTCTCAAACATCTCCATCTGCTTCCAGAACACCTAAGATCTGATCCTCTGATGCATTCAGTCCTGATCCATCCGGATCGCTGCCAGAGAGAACCTCAGCATCTTCATCACTGCTGCTTCCATCAGATCCTCTACAGCACATGAGTCAAAGTCACGGCCCGGGGGCCGGATCCGGCCCTCCAGGTGATTCACTCGGCCCTCCAGATCCTTTTATTTTATTGTTATTAATGACCCGATGTTATCTTGAGCTCATTTCTAACTTGTATACTTTTGACAGAATATATTTTTATGGAGGGTAAAATACTGAAAGTTATTTAAGGTTTAAGTTGATTTATTCTGGAATAATATTCCTGCATTTTTATTATTCATAATTATGTTAAAAAGCTCAAATTTGACATTGTGCTACATTTTTTGGTCTATTTTGGAGTTGAGCTAATATTTCAGCTACATGCTAGCTGTTTTGGCTATGCTAAGTTTTTGTTTTTTAGTTATTTAGGCTAATTTGGCAGTTAGTTAATATTTTAGTGGCTATCAGCTTCAGCGTTTTTAGCTATCATTTTCAGCTTCTTCAGCTATCAGCTCTACCATCCTCAGCGGCCAAATTCAGCTTCCAGCATTCACACTATCATTATCACAGGTAATGCTACATATCTAGTTCATAATTATGTTAAAAAGTCTTAAAGTTTTAAAGTTTTGTTTTAAGTGTTCTATAAATGTTTATCCTGTTCGGCCCGAGACCTCAGGTCTGTTTTGGATTTTGGCCCCTTTTATGGTTGAGTTTGACGCTCCTGCTGTGAATTGTGATCTAAACTATAAAGTAGATAAATTATCATAGAGGGAGATTTTCAAAGTTCTCAGCTTCTTCTGACTCCTTTAGCCCAAATGTTACTGCCTCAGTTCTGCTCTTGTCGTCGGGTTGGAATGAGCTGCACCAGAGTTCTCTTGCACAGAATCTGTTTGGTTAGTTTGGTCCACAGTGGAGGACATTCTCCAGAGAAGAACCTGGATGGTATTATTTTCATCTTGCAAATGAAGCTTCTTCTGTTGGGGAAGTTCTCCGTGTTTTACATGGAACAGGAAGCATGCTGGGTAATAACTTGGCTGTAATGACTGGCCAATGATTTCAGGTGCAAATGCTGCTGGGGGACGGCCCACCAGGTAGTCATCTTCAAGCTCCATATTTTTTCTCTTTGGCCAGATTCTCTTGAATTTTTCACCAGCTGCTGCATCAGTGACTTCTTCTCCATTAGAGGACATCTTCAGATAAAGCAGCCGGTTGGTGCTTGTTTGGGCTGCACTCATGTGTGCAGCTTCTGCAGACGGTTTCAGCGAATGTTGGAGTGGAAGGACGTTCATCAAACATGGTTGTTCCTCCTGCAGACGCTGATGAGCAAAGACATGAACGGACGTCTGGTTCTTCCTTCACAGAGAGAATTTTAGATCCAGAAATGTTACATTTTTAAAGCTTTCAATGACTGAACTGTGTACGAGCTGTGATTGTGAGCGCATGTGTGGTTGTCATCCTCTGTGAACCATGGACTGGAGAAGAGCTAAGATCCATCTGAACACAGAAGCCTCTGAGATGATCTAGTGTTTCTACCAGAGAAGACTCTGCAGGTCTTCGTTCTGCTCATTCACAGAAGCCTCCATCTGTCCGTGCACGCTTCCACTGTGACTCCAGGAGGTGGTTTGTTTTCACTCGCATTCCAGCCCAGACGTTTTCAGGAGGAGCTGCATGAGAAAAAAGCACTTATCAGATGGTATGCATGTTTGTAGATCTGCTACTTCCTGCTGTGAAGGGACACGAGCAAGTCCCTGCAGATCGTTTCTGCAGGAGTTTGTGCCAGAAGACGCAGAAACGATGACAGATATCAGATGATCTGAGGCCTTCCTCGTCCTCATGCAGCCTGAAGCTCCTCCCACGCCACGCAGACGGCTGCGCCTGCGACCTGGTGGCTGCACCTGAACTCCCTCATCCTCCAGCCCTCCCACTCACTCCTGATTGGTTGCCATGGAAACGTTGATTCAGACGGACTCGGACCAATCGCTGTCGACTGGCTCCACAGCGTATCGATAAAAGAATTCGCTAAATTTCACCGGAGATAGAGCAATTTCTATGAGTGATATCACCACCGCTCTGTCCAGTTCTCTATATACAGTCAACGGTCTGTATTTATAACACAGCATGACCCCCTCCCCCTTCCAAACCTGAGGCGACAGCGAGCCCGAGGGTTCAACGCCGTGACCATCCCGACCTTCATGTCCTGACGCTGAGGAGCGCCGTCGGCCAGCGCCTGTTTTCTTTGCTCTGGTGTTGATCTAAGCTCCAGTTTTCCTGATGACAGAAGAGCAGCAGCTGTCACACCTGAACGGAGGAAGCTCCGTCCTGACGGGACCTTCAGAATAAAAGCCTCTGCTCCAGCAGTCACCTTTCATCCCAGATCCAAGACTTCTGTGATCAAATGTGACTGTAACGAGTGAATCTGAAGAGTTTCTGTTTCACAGACGGTTTTTGTTCGTTAGCTTGTAGACTGAAGCCATCAATCAATCGAAGAGGGAAATGTCAAAAATCCTCAGTCAGCAGAAACTCTGGAATAAAGATCTGCTTCAGCCTCCAGTCTGGTTGAACCTTTTTTGTTCTCTTTTCTTCTCATATTAGATCTTTTGCTTCTGTCAGTGAAAGAAAACTAAGAAACGTTTAGAGTTTGTAAAATGTTTGTGTTTTACATCAGTTTATCTCATGGATTGTTCTTAATATTCCCTGAATGATCTGCGTTTGTCTGAATTCAATCATTAGCTTTATATTTATGTGGTTTATTTTACTCTTTTAGTTTAACCCTTTTCAAAGTTTTAATTTGTGAATTTGATTGTAACATTTGTGCTTTCAGAATATTCCTATGAATTCTGTGGTAACACGTCCACACTCGGGTTAGTGCGTATGAGATGATGTTTATCTACTGCCAGGATTCATGGAAAACATTATCAGAACAGAAATCTAATGTTTTCAGGAGAACTAGAGGAATGACGCAGCGAACGGAGGAGAATCTCCTCCTTTCTGCCGTATTGTTGAGAGCTCGATGACAGGAAGTGATGACAGACGTTATGAAACATCTGATCTGCTGAAGCCTGGAACGCTCTTCTCGTTTCTTCAAAGTCAGAATCTGACAGAAACATTTACAGTTAGAAGGAGATCCAAGGCAGCAAAGGTTTTCTGTAAACTCTGAATAAATGAATCCAGGATCAAAGTAACTCAAGCTTTCTGGAATCTACCTGGATCCAGTTTGTTCAATATGATATAAACAAAAACTTCTGTTTACATTGTGATAAAAATGATTATTATGATGAGTTTGAAATGTTTGGGGAAATGAAAGTCACTTTTTACCAAAGAAACTTCCTTTATGGAGGTCACATGACCTGTGACCTCTATGACCCGCTAGTGTATAAACAGGAACATTTCCTAAAAAAATTGAAATTATTAAAGTAATTCCGTCATACAAATCAGAGGATAAACATAAACTCACATTTACAGACCAGAGTTTCTACTTCTCACAAATAATTGGAAACGTTTTCCTCTCAAGACCGGAAAATTCTGCTGAGAAACATAAACTAATATTCAATGATCAATATGGTTTCAGAAAAAAATGATCAACATCCAATCAACTAATTAGCTATTAAATAGCACAAAAAACAATGAGTTGAAAAGATATAGAAAACAGAACAAAACAGGCAGAAGTTTATAGGACTGAAGAATTGTAAATCATCTCTGCTCACTTCAAGCTGTGGAGTTCCACAAGGGTCAGTGTTGGGCCCAACAATTTCTCTCTGATATCTAAATGACCAATACACTCAAATACTTTTATATGCCAACAATACAAGTACAGTATGCAGAAGAGAGAATGCCAGGCGAGGTGTGAAATAAATCGTTTTGTTTTCTGGAATATTTTTAATGTGATTTTCAAAACTTTAACATCAAAACAGTTAAAGTCTGGCAAACAAAATAAGAAAGGAACAGCAACAAATTCAAATGAATACATTTCACTTATTCGTATTAAGAAAGAAAGAAAAAACACAAACCAGCGGCGTGACGTCCTCACACATTTAAGTCATTGTGGAGTATTGTGAGTTCACAGGTTCTTTTTCTTCTTTTTACTAATATGTGTCAATATGTGTCTCTTTAAAGCTCGACGTGTCATCAGTTCTTTAGTCCACATTCCCGTCAAGGGAATAAAGTAAAGTGGTAAAATTAGCAAGTACACAGCCAGGAAAACTAAAACAAACATAAATAAACTCTGACTCAAACTCCTGCAGATTTAGAAGTAAAAGTTGGTACTGATAATCATGGTAGAAAGAGTTCCTAAACCTGCAAAAGGCAAAAGCAGTGTCAGGAAAAACAGGTCATACTCTCACTAACAAAGCTTGTCTACTAATATATTCAGTGATAATAGTCATTTGTTTACAGTAGTGTAGAAGATTGGGAGGAAAAATAAAACAAATACAGTCTTTGTACATGTTACAGACAAACGCTTTTGGAATAGTTCATGGATTCTGAATCACATACGAATTTATGTTTTAAAGTTGGGTTTATATAAATTATGCAAACTAGTTAAGCTTAAAACAACACTCATCATGTAAAACTACGTCCAGTAAACATATAAGAAATGTTCAAGGACAGAAACGGAACAACTTAAGAAAACAGCTGAACTTCAAAACACTGAATCTTCACCACAAACCGAGAGGAATTATCCGTTTGTGGTGAAGATTTATAGAATGGGTCGGATTAAAACAAAGAAAAACATTACGTGTTTGTGAAAAAACATAAAACATGTCACCAGTAGAACTCTATATGAACGGGAACAATAAGAAGAACAAATGAGCAAAAGTCTCTTTTTGTTATGAGGAGGGTAAATTGAAGGTTTTGAGAACAGAAAAACTGATATATGTACAATATAAGGTGTAAAAAGGGGTGGGAACCACAGACAAATGGAAGGTTAGGGAAAAATAGTGTCTCGTGTTTCAGATGTGACTTTCATTCAATGACATCATCAATATCACCGGTCTGCTAGCGTTAGCGTGGAGCTTCCAGCGCTTGAATAAACATAACAGCAGCAGTTTTATAACTTTAAAAAGGTCACGCTACAACATAAAGTCTTTACTTACATTTAATGTACACTTCTGTGGTCCAGAGAACACCAAAGGGGAGAGAAGAACTTCTCAGGTTTAACCTCCCGATGGAGGACTTTGGACCTCTCCGTTTGGAAGATGAATTTAATAATAATAATAATGATTATAATAATAATAATGATAGCAGTAATAATAATCCCAGACACGACTTCAACTGCCACGTCAAAAAAGGGAGAAAGGAAGAATTCGGATTGGGCCTAAAACAGCCTAAATTAGCCAGAATAGCTAGCATGAAATATTAGCTTAACTCCAAAATAGCCTAAAAACACAAATCAACTTCAACCTTAAATACCTTCCAATATTTTACTCTCCATAAAACTATATTTTGTCAAAATGATACAAGTTAGAAATGAGTCAAGATAACATCGGGTCATTAATAACAATAAAATAAAATGATCTGGAGGGCCGGATAGAATTACCTGGAGGGCCGGATCCGGCCCCCGGGCCTTGACTTTGACATGTGTCTGACGGTTCCATCAGCAGCTTTCCGCTGAACATCCGGCGTTAGAAACCTTTTTTGAGTGACGACTCAAAGAATCCCAGATTTACTGTGAAGCTGGAGAAGCTGCAGGAGATCCTGCAGACAACCGAGCTCAGACTCCATTCCGGATCTTCAGATTCCTGATTCTCTCTAACACAAAACTCCGCTGACTTCCTGTCGTTCAGCCGCTATCACAGCCGGAGACGACACGTCAACTCATAAATCCCATTTTTGTTTCTGTGAACCAGAAGAAGCAGAAACAGTTTCTCTTCCTCCACAGGTTCAGCTTTAATCCAGTTGACGGTTTCGGCTCAGATGAAATTTCAGAGCCGCTCCAGCTGCTGAAGGAAATCAGGGATAGAACATTTTCTTCTTAACTTCTGGTCAGATTTTGGTGATAAACAAGATGAATTTGATTAAATCAAAACAGTTTTTTTGCCAATTTTCTCTTTAAATCCACATGAAGTGATTGAAGTAAATGTGATGTAATCTGGCAGATTGGGATTAATGATCAGGTTTGATTTTGCTCTAAATGTGTGTCTACGTTTGTCCTGCTGTGTAGAAAAATCTCCGTGGTTACACTCGAACGCCCACGACACTCCAGAGGTGATTTGTGCTTCCATGTGTCCAGAGGATGTTTTGACTGCAGCTCAGACTCCTTCACTCGACCACAAACGCTGCAGAGAAAGTGATTTATGCACTGCCGATGTTTCACTGTGGGATGTTCACACACTAACACAAAATAAAAAATAAAATGTCCTCATAAAAACGGTTGTCCGTCAAGGGTGTGTCCTCACAAGAATAGAGAAACAAGAGCACACACATACGTGTTTATGTGCATTACAAGGACAAACAAGTTTTCACGGCACGGCGGGGACGCCTCTGTCTGGTTGGTTTCATAAACTGTGTCTCAAAAAATCTCTTTATATCTGAACTACAGATAACCCAATAAAAAATGTAAAAAATATCAACACAAAAGGAAATTCTACAACATGACAAAACACGACATTACAGGGACATTAGCTGACAAAAATGGTAGTCAGAAGGCCCACAGTACACAACACACAAAAACACACGACAAACACAAAGGCACAGAAAATTTTCAAAAAAGGTTAAGAAAAAATTCTAAAAATTGTATTTTCATAAGAAAAACTTACTAAGTTCCCTTCAAGGCCTCAAGGGACATCATGAAAATGGAATGTACCATTGTTGAGTGTGTGGTGTGTGTATATGAAGTATTTGTAAGGATAATGGAAGACTTGATGTCTCCTGCGGGGGACAAGAACACAAATTCTATAAAAATAACTTGAACTTTCGCCTAAAATCCTTCCGAGGAGTTTAGTGACATAAGATGTTTTCAACAGTTCAGATGTTCTATCATGGTTATCATCCACATCAACTGTGGGGTTCTGTTTTCTATTCTCATTTACTTCTCCTCTCCTCGTTATTATTCACTATGTTTCTGTGTTTCTGTTTGGTGCAGTGGGATTCGCGTGTTGTTCCTCTTTCCCCTCCGGGGGAGCGAGAGAGATTTCAGATTCCTGGTGGATCATCTGTGCTCCTGTTCATGGTCGTGGACCACGCCTCTGGCTCGTCTTGACTGTGGACCACGCCCCCACCCATCCCCCAGTCCTATCTGACTGAACTCTATTCAAATACGTAGTTGTCGAGTTAGATAAGCTAATTCTTCGTTAATATTCCTGGTAGATCTCCTGTCCGTCCTGGGAGAGGATCTCTCCTTCGTGTGGACATCCCTGAGGTTTCTTCTTTTTTAGGAGTTTTTCTTTACCGGGAAGGAGGGTCTAAATACAGGGATAACCAGTTTTATTTAGCAATTCTTTATTTTTTATGACTGACTTTCTGCTTTTTTACAATTGTCAGCATGAGGCCCAATGAGGCAATTCTATTGTGATATCGGGATATGTAAATAAAACTGAATTGAACTGAATTAACTGGAGGAAAGTTTGGATCCAGTTTGACACCAATGCAATGAAGTTATGGAGAAAATCTGGGCTTTTCTTGTTTGGAATCGTTTATGTTCTGCAACTAATGAAGACAATAATTCAGGAAACGTTCCACTTTGTATGGATACCAAAAGCCCTTAAATTCACGCCCAGCAGATTCATGTCCAGTCAGTGGGAAGAATGCGGGCCTGCTTCCCATTATTTTCTGCATCATGTTTGGAACGTTTTGTTTGCTCCAAACCTCCTCTGAGATGTTTACGGAACGAAGCAGACGAGGAAATGTTGAGACTGACTCACACGGGGATAAACGCAGCAGCAAACATCTCTGAGTTTTCCTGTCCGCTGGGTTCCTGTTGTTTCCTCGCTGGACGTCTCTCCGTCTGTCAGTCCATTAGTGGAAGCTTACATTTCTTTAAAAACTCATTTCAAGGAAAACCTCCATTTCCCGTCAGCTCGGATTGGCTTCGTGTTGGCGAAAGGTCACTTCCTGTTGGCTCAGAGGTCGCAGATCCCAAAGTTGCTAGTAGATCGGATTTAGCAGTAGCTTTAAGTCATGTGACCTGCATGCTGAGGTGCAGGGAAGAGGGGCGGTCCAACATGGACACGCATCCTGGACGCTCTGCTGGAGAAATTCTAAAATTAAAGTTCTGGTTCGTCTCCTGCTGGGATGAAGGTGAAGGGAGGAGATCTGAACACTAAAGCATGGTGGTGGGAGGTTCATGGTGGAGCCTGAATGTGGTCATTTGTTGAAGAAGTTCGCTCACCTCTGTGTTTGTGCAGCAGCATTTTACCTTCAGGAAAAACCCAAGTAAAGTCAGAAGATCTCAGCTGATGCTGCATCAGTGAGCTGTAACTAAAGCTCTGCAGACACAAAGACTGCAACACCTCATTACATGCTTTGTGTAATTTAGCATTTCGCCTGGAGCTCTGCTGCACTTCCACTGCATGTTGTGTCAATTTCCTGAGCAGCAAAAGTGAAACGGCTGAGAAATAGGAACGTTTCGTCTCTTAGAAAGGCTTCCAGCTGCAGGATGTTAGCTTCATGCGGCCCTCCGTCAGCTGCTGCAGCCTCTCCGAGTCTGGAGGGAATCCTGAGCGTGTCCCATCACGCCCCAGCTCCTCTCAGATATGCAGCCCTGCCAGCCTCCAGCTGAGCGCCGCCGCAGTCCTGCAGAAGCTTCCACGGACACTCTGACCTCACGCTGCAAAGGTCTTGTAGGAGTCACATGACCTGAAGCTGCTGTTGCTCATTTGTGTTGTAAAACTGGTTCTGGATACATCAAAGGTTGTCACAGTTAGAGAAAAGAGTCAAGTGCCGACATGACTGCAGGTAATAAAAGAAATCAGGAAAAACGGCTGCAGAACTGCAGGAAGTGGATCTGGATGGAACGACCCCCCCCCAGCTCCGAGGACGCCGCCTTCCTCTGGTTTGTCCCTCTGAGATCCAAGTGAGAACTCCACGGTGGTCAGAGACCTGCAGGGAGGCGGAGGAGTCACTCCTGTCAGATCCATCCGTCTGTGCTGAAGCAGAAGAAGTCATTTAGGCTGATCTGAAACAACAACAGATCACCAGAACGACTGCAGCCATGAATCTGTCTCACATGGAAAAACAACTTCAAGAGGAAACAGAGAAAATGCGTCTGGTTCTGAAGGTCAACCAAAAGAAACTCCATCAGGCTTCACATCTCTGATGAGCGAGCTCTGAGACGGAGATCGAAGAAGACAGACGACTGCAAGGAGGGCGGAACCCGCTCTGATGTCCATCAAACCAAAACAATCAAGTTACCAAGACAACAGAGAGATGATGGATGGATGATGGATGAAAATGATCAGCAGATAAATCATAAATATTGATCAGTTTGTTCAAAACTGTTGATGACGTTTTTTGATTCCAGATTCTTTTAAAATTTCTCCTAAAACACTAAAACCTAAAGTCTTTCTGTTTGGTTTAGTGTTTCATGATGACTGGATCCTGTTAGGAGATCAAGGTTGTTTACATAAGTGAAGCAGATTTGATTCATGTCTGCAAATGTGTGTAAACAGTGTGAACAGGAACTCCGCCTGCGGCAGGAAAACCTGCTGGGAGTTCTCCGATAATTCCCCCTCACTGCTGCTGCCGCCGCTGCTGCTGCTGCTGCTGCTGCCGCTGCTGCTGCCGCTGCTGCTGCTGCTGCAGGTCGTTTCCGTCCATCTGTAACGGTGGCAGGAGGAGCTCCGGATCATCTCCATCAAACTGAGCCCGCTGACTCAGATTTCTCACAGCAGAAGGTGGGAAAAGATTCGAGGTCATTTTTCCAAAGCTAAAATGCACCAGATACAAAACCAGCTGATGTTACCCTGAAAAGTCTGAGAAATGTTCTGGTTTTCAAAGTTTTTTCATCAAATAAGGAAACACAAAAGCTCGAACAACGTCTTCAGTGTTCACCCCTTTAACACGCTTGAACATAACATTTTTAATGTACTGTAAGTTAAAGTAAATCAAAGAAAACTACAAAAGTTGCATCACCTGCGATAATACTAGCGTGAATACTTTGTGCTGAATGTGGTCGCTGAAGATGCTGAAGCTTTTTGATGAAGAAATGTACTGGAATAGCTGAAGAGATTTGCTGAAAATGCTAAAGGTTTTGGGCTGCACGGTGGCGCAGTGGTTAGCGCTCTTGCCTCACAGCGAGAAGGCCCCGGTTCGACTCCTGGCTGGGACCTTTCTGTGTGGAGTTTGCATGTTCTCCCCGTGCCTGCGTGGGTTTTCACCGGGGACTCCGGCTTCCTCCCACCGTCCAAAAACATGCTTCATAGGTTGATTGGTGACTCTAAATTGCCCCTAGGTGTGAATGTGAGAGTGAATGTGTGTGATTGAGGCCCTGCGAAAGACTGGAGACCTGTCCAGGGTGTACCCCGCCTTCACCCATCAGTAGTTGGGTTAGGCTCCGGCACCCCCGCGACCCCGACAGGGACAAAGCGGTCAAGAAGATGGATGGATGGATGGATGCTAAAGGTTTTTGCATAATGCTGAAGTTCCCCAAAAACTTAAAGTTCCTGGAAATGCTGAATGTGTTCATTGAAGTAGAATAATTTCTTGAATTTCTCAAAAAATGCTCATAGTCTAAAAATGCATAAAAGGTATAAAATTTGAATTTGCTCAAAACCTCAGTAGATGTCATTATAGCAAAAAAAAAGCTAATACGTTGCTAAAATGCTATCTTAACCCAGAATTAACCCAAAAACCTCAGTAGTTGCCAAATCAGCCAAAAAGAAAAAGCTAGCACTGTGCCAAAATACTAGCTTAACTACATTATAGCCCTTAAAACCCCAGTAGATAACACATCCGCCGGTAAAAAAAAAATAACATGTTGCTAAAATACTAGCTTAACTCAGAACTAATCGAGAAGCCTCGGTAGATGCCAAATCACCCCCAGAAAAGCTAACACGATGCTAAAATTATTAGCTTAACTCAGAATTAGCATAAAAACGTATGAGGAGTTTTGCGTCATTAGCTGCTGTTCAGAGCGTCTGCGTGGATCAGGTTTACACCGGAGCATGAAGGAAACTGATGAGTGGCGTTTGTTGGAAGCGCCGCCGTGGACGTGTTGATGTTGGCCTGCAGTTCTCCGGGGAAGTCCTTCCCTCCAAACAGCGATTGAACATAATGACAGCAAATGATGCCGCTTTGGCTCAAGCGTTTATTTACAGAACCGAGACAATCGCCCGAATGACGGACGTTTACGAGAACTTTGGGAAATGGCGAGCAAACTGCATGTTTGCTTCAGAGAGCGGCGAGCGATGGGAAACACGGTCAGCAGCCGCTCTGACGGGAAATGTTCTCTGTTTGGTTTTAGAAATAAAGTTTTTAAAATAGTCATAACAGTTTGGGAACTGTAGGAGAGAAAATTAGAGCAGATATAGTTTGGAGATAATCAAAATTCCATCATTGAGCAACGACCCGTTGACGGAAATAAGGAGCACCTGTTGATCAGGAAACTCCCAGGTGACGGCTGTTGGCAGCTTGTACCAACAGTCACATCGACTCCGAGCAGCAGAGGCTCTTATGGTTTCCACAAAGCCTGAAAACGGCGTGAGGACGTCCGTCTTCAGAGCCGCCGCCGTCATCAGCAGCTCTGAGCGGCGGGTCGACCTTAACGCCTTGCAGCTTCGCAGGAGGAAACATGACAGCAGCTGTCACCGCTGACACATCGGGATCTTGTGGCACCTGAGTCACCTGGCGTGGGTTCAGACCTGCGGGGACCGACGCCGGCTTTTCCACAGACGTTTGTTTTTCTGTAGTGTTTGTGACACAAAGCTAAAGAAGTGACAGCAGAGTAAAAGGAAACAAGCAGAGATCCAGACCGGATAAACTTCCATGTCAGAGTAAATCATGAAAGTGAGAAGACCAGAGAGGAGCGAAACCGTCCGGTGACACAAGTCCCTCTTTCAACACTTCTTCTTCTGCTGCTCTAAAGCTGACGGCTGGGAAACTTCTGAAACGTAGAATCTCTGTGAAGTTAATCTACGTGACGACGACAACCTCTGAATATCTGGAGGACGGTCTCCACATGAGCACAGCACTAAAACATTCAACCATCTGCTCCGACCGGCAGCCGTAAACACAGAGCGGTGACGGCCTCCTGTGTTTGGGTTGAACCCAGTTCAGGTTTGTCGGCAGGATGTGACATCACCAAAAACCCCGACTTCTCAGAAACACAGAGAAACAAGTGTGACAGCTGCTGGAACTGACCCAATGAAACCGGTATCGAAGAACATCTCAACAAACCCCATTTCAGAGGAACCAGACTTGGTTTCTGCCGGGTTTGTTTGGTGAGTTGCTGGTTCCAAACAATGATCTGTTAATGCCTGGCACTCAGGCTCCGCCCTCCTCGCCTGATGCCCCGTGGCGTCCTGCCAGGTCTGTAGTCAGCGTTTACGGGCAGGTCAGTGACGCCGGGGGGGTTTCTGCAGGTTCCAGTGGAGTTCACAATAGCAGGAAAACCAGAAGGAATAGAAAGTGAGACCCGTGCTGCGTTAACGTTTAACCGGTTCAGTTAGACTTTAGAGAAAACACCTGAGCGGGTCACAGCGTTCTGACGTGATCCTTTCCTTTTCCAGATGGACTCACTGGATGTCCTAAACTGACTACAATATTAGTCGGTATTTCATGTAAACCCAGATGGACCGGAACCTGTCAGCCATGACACCTCCAGAGGTTATTGATTCTATGCGGCCCTATAGATCATTTTATCTTATTGTTATTAATGACCCGATATTATCTTACGCTCATTTCTAACTTGTATAGTTTTGACAGAATATATTTTTATAGAGAGTAAAATATTGAAAGTTATTTAAGGTTTAAGTTGATTTATTCTGGAATAATATTCCTGCCTTTTTATTATTCATAATTATATAAAGAATTACAGTTTTAAAGTTATAAAAATTAGCATTCTGCTAGTTTTTTGGACTATTTTGGCATTTACTGAGATTTTTTAGGCTATTTTGAAGTTTAGCTACCTTTTCCAGCTACATGCGAGATGTTCTGACTAACCTAAGGTTTTGTTTTTGTTTTGTTTTGTCGTTTGTTTTTTAGGCTAATTTGGCATTTAGCTAATACTTTAGCTGGCTATCAGCACTAGCATCTTCAGCAGCCAAATTCAGCTT
>NC_050524.1:1205902-1224165 GCF_002922805.2 Oryzias melastigma | reverse complement strand
CTTACGCTCATTTCTAACTTGTATAATTTTGACAAAATATATTTTTATAGAGAGTAAAATATTGAAAGTTATTTAAGGTTTAAGTTGATTTATTCTGGAATAATATTCCTGCATTTTTATTATTCATAATTATATAAAAAAATACAGTTTTAAAGTTATAAAAATTAGCATTCTCCTAGTTTTTTGGACTATTTTGGCATTTACTGAGTTTTTTTAGGCTATTTTGAAGTTCAGCTACTTTTTCCAGCTACATGCGAGCTGCTCTGACTAACCTAAGGTTTTGTTTTTGTTTTGTTTTGTCGTTTGTTTTTTAGGCTGATTTGGCATTTAGCTAATACTTTAGCTGGCTATCAGCACTAGCATCTTCAGCGGCCAAATTCAGCTTCCAGCATTCACTCTAGCATTATCACAGGTAATGCTATATATCTAGTTCATCATTATGTTAGAAAGTTACAGTTTAAAAGTTTTAAAAATGTCGTCTTAGAGTGTTCAGTAAATGTTTATCCTGCTCAGCCTGCGACCTACGGTGTGTTTTGGATTTTGAGATTTTGGATTCTATAAACTTAGCAGGAAGATCGTGAACGCTCGAGGACAGAAGAGTTGAGATGTTGTCAGGATTCAGTCCTCAAAGCTTTAAGGATCTCACATCAACACACAGAACTGGATCAGGAGAACACCGCGTGCTTCTAGAAAGGATGTTCTTGGTGACTGCAGAGAAAAAACCCTCCGAAAGCAATTCTTTCAAAGGAAGTTTCAAAAGAAGTTCGTAAACAAAATGTTGACAGAAAACCAGGAAGGAAACTGCAGCAGAATAAGAAAAATATCTAAATATTGTTTTTGTGGAAAGAGTCGTGTCTGGACTCGTTCTGAAGCCGAGAGGAGCGCGGAGGCCGCGGCATATTCCAGAAATGTCAGTTTCATTTTGATGTTTGCGTCATTTGATGGAAAGCAGGAGAGAAAGTTTCTGCCGGTAAACTGATGTTTGTGGTCGCGGTTTTCCCTTATCGCCGTCGGGTGATTAGCATCTTCAAACTCAACGCCTCCCTGAAAAGAAAACATTTGGAAGGACAGAATAAGATGCAGATTTCAGGAGCCGCCAGTCACTGAACTCTTAAAAGAGTCAAAGTTTGACAGCAGCTGGAAGAAGTCACATTTACAGCAGCTCTGGAACAGGGAGGAAAGGTCTCCTGCTATTTCTGGCTAATGGTGACTCATCATTTTCTTGTGAGAATGACAAACTTTTGGGATAAAGACAACAAAAAAGAGTCAGAATGCAGGAAAAGATTTCGGAGTCAAAATGTTTATTTTTAGGATTTCTGAAGGACCCAGAAATACTAAACTTTGGGATCCGGTTGAACTCCCGTCGATGATCGAGTTAAGAATCTCAGCAGACGCCAACAAAAGTCTTTAGTTTGACTAAACTTCAGTTTTAATCTGTGCAGACGGGTCTCAAACCAAAACCTTCCAAAGACTTCATCTCCTCTAACAGCATCTTCAGCCTTTTACAGAACTTACATTTAAGGGATTTTAGGATCTTTTTAAGAAAATCTAACTTAGGACACAAAGAAAAGTAACATTTTACTGGTCCTTGCCGTTCACTCTCCATCACATGACGGTTTTATGTGAACTGTTCAGATTCCTTCAGAAGAGTTTCCACTAACTGGTTTTAACCTCTAAAGAAATCCTTATTTCAAAGTCATTTCTCCATGAATTTACACTCTCCCATTTCCCTGCACAAACAACCATAATGTAAACAGCTGGCTAATGTTAAACAATGTATGACCAGTTCTCAACAGTATGACAGAGAGATGTTTCTTAACAGGAAGTCACAGAGTTGATGAGAAAAAATGTGAGAAAAAATGTAATTCTGGTGAATGGTGACCAAAGTTTAAGGGAATGTAATTCCTTTTAAGATTTATTTTAGTAAAATTTGGGACCTTTTAAGACTTTTGAAGGATATGCGGCCATCTTGTTTTAAGACAGATTGTGACCAACAGGCAGACGGCTGGTTCCACCTGCAGCCGGTGTATTAGTTCAGACAGGATCTAAACACAGCTAAACGTCCACGAAGATAAATCGGGGTCAGGCAGGCAGAGGTCAATCACGCTCATGGGGTCATCCAAGAAGAGAGTGGAGATGTCAGAATCCAGGCGAGGGTCAGGGCAGGCAGCAAGTAGAGAAGAGGCAGGGTCAGAAACAGAATATGCTACATGCTAGCCACATGCTAGCTGTTTTGGCTGATTTTCTTTTTCATTTTTTTCACCTATTTTGGACTTAGGCTAATATTTACATGCTAGCTGTTTTGGTTGATTTAGGATTTTTTAAAGTATTTTAGGCTATCTTGAAGTTTTGCTATTTTTTAAACATGCTAGCTGTTTTGGCTAAGTTTTTGTTTTGTTTGTTTTTTAGTTTTGAGGCTAATTTGGCATTTAGCTAATATTTTAGCTGGCTATCAGCTTCAGTGTTTTCAGCTATCTCATCTTCTGTGTTCTTAACAATCTATTTCAGCATTTTCAGAAGCCAAATTCAGCTTCCAGCATTCACACTAGCATTATCACAGGTAATGCTATATATCTAGTTCATAATTATGTAAAAAAGTTACAGTTTTAAAAGGAGAGTGTTTAAGTGTTCAATAAAAATGTTTATCCTGTTCGTGACCTCAGGTGTGTTCTGGATTTTGGCCCCTTGTGTGATTGAGTTTGACACTCCTGCTCCAAAGGAATCCGCTGGAATAAACGGTTGAAGACTTAAGGTAGTTTTAGGAACATCATCACTGAAGCTGGACGTTAGAGGGTTCATATTGTGGAACTATTGAGTACCAGAGGCTCTCTGCCTCCAGCGTAATCCATCTTTACGACACAGTTTAATAGAGTTCAAGCTCATGTAAACCTGTGAACACCCCCCATAAACAGAAACTACCCAAAAGCCATCAAAGACTTGAGTTCTAGATCATCATAACAGAGATCCGAATGAGTCAGGCAGCCAGCAGCTGGTCAACAGTAAGCAGCTGAACTCCAGCGTCCTTCTTTAAGGGACTTCCAGTAAATCTGAGCATTTCAGACTCAAAGCCAGAAACCAAATTCTCCTCTGTTATCAACAGAAAGGAAACTCCCAGGAATGCGAGTGGAAGAGGAAGAGGTGGAAATGGAGTCCTCCGGGTTCTCAGACCCGAGATTACCGGCAGATAAGGAACGAGATCTTCCTGTTAAGACGCTTCTCTGCCTTTATTTACAGAGTCGCTGCACAAACAAGACACGAGGAAAAGCGGCGAGCAGCAGCGTAATGTGGAGGAAAGGTGACAAAGCTGGAAAACGTTTCTGACATTGGAGAACTGCAGAGATAAAGGAGGGAAAACCCCAGATGTTTGTTTGTCTGTTTACCTGAAGCACTTTCCAGCACCGCAGTCCTCGGCTGATAAAGTCCTCTGTGGTCCTCCACTCCCTTCCTTACTGGAAGTCTTTCACAGTTTAGGGGAAAGTTTGGATTGTTCCTCCAAAGCTCATCTGTGAGTTCTGATGCTGGACTGAAGGTCCTAAGATCTTCTGTCAGGTGGAGGTCGGGATTTGGTGCAGAGGAAGTTCCACAGGCCGGGTCATCCAGGTCCACGGACCATCTCAGAGCTCTGGTTGCAGCCATGATGGAACAGGAAGTAGCCAACCCCAAACGGTTCACACAAGTCTGGATCCTGGGACTGACCACAGGATTATTCAGAATTCCTTTCATGGAATCCAGGATTCCATTCATCTATCATCCATCCATCCATCATTCCGCTGAATCCATTCTGGGGTCACTGGCTGCTGGAGCCTATCCCAGTCAGTCTGCTGCAGGGTCATACTCAACTCCTTGGAGCACTTTAGACCGGGTGTGTCCAAATTCGGTCCTCGAGGGCCGGCCTCCTGCTGGTTTTCCAGAATCCTGCCTTATTTTCTGCTGCTTATTACCTGGATCAGGAGTGTTTGGCCAATCAGGAGCTTCAAAGGCAGGTTGGTTGGAAAACATGTAGGACCCCGGCCCTCGAGGCCTGACACCCCTGATCTGGAGTCAACGACCTCAAAACTTGTTTTTGGACTGTTGGAGGAAACCGGAGAAAACCCGCTCATCCACACAGGAAGCTCTTCAGAGAGGAAACCACTACACCACTGCGCCGGCCTCAGGAGGTCAGCTGACTCTTCAAATGGATGACTGAATACTTCCAGCAGAGCGGATTTGTAGGTCAGTGTGTCGTCTGCATAGACGAGGACACAAATCAGAGCCAAACCAGTTTTTAGATGTAAAAACAAAAACGAGGTTGTTGAACTGAACCAACATCAGAGCAGCTGAAGATGTTTGACAGTTTTTACTGCAAATGCTCAGTTTGTTGTGGTAGATCCGTCCAAGTTTTTTTTTTTTTTACAGACACCAACCAGCTGCTCCAACAGAAACAAACAGGAGCTGCAGATATTTGAACCTGCAGAGCTGAGAAAATCCCTCTGCTGTGTTCTAGAATGGATCATCTCTACACAGATCAATCCTCAAATACTAACAACTCTGTTCTGATATGATCAATAATGTACTTCTTATTCAAAAGGAGTGAGGAAGCTCCCTCTGTGTTTACCACAAAGAAATTGACTGCAGAGTGAGGAGAGTTCTGGTTCCTCCTGGTCCAGTCCCAGCTCAGCAGGACCTTCCTGCAGGTCTCCACTCGGCCAGGTGTCACCTCTGGTTAGTGTCTGGAAACAATGGCTCAATTATATAACCACATTCCTCACATGCTGTCAGGGAAACGGGGACAAAAGTTCTGTTTTCTGGACCGTTTGGTTCTGCAGAGACCCGGTGTTCCCGAAGTATGGAAAGTACTTTGCATACTTTTTTTAAGTTGTGTTCTGCATCCTGATTGGCTGTAGACCTTGTCACCTGCAGAGAATTCTTTCAGTTTGCAAAGATAATCTTTGTTTTTATTATGTAGAAATTGACTCGTTTCTCAATCAAAAGTGTGAAAATGTTCACGTCTGTCTGAGAAAAGAGGATAAAGTTTGTAGTAAAGAGAATTATTGTGAAACATTTGTGGATTTTGTCTATTGTCTGAAACTCCCAAAAGCAACTGAAGACTTTTCAAAAAGGAAATGAGAACTTCTGATTCTTCTGAACATTTACCCTAAAAACCAGAAGAAAATCATTCAAATAATTTTCCAGCAGAAGGTGACAAACGTATCAGGGACAGAAGTGGAAGTTCTGAAACAATGATCAGAAAAACAAAATAAATGAACAAAACAGCTGATGGGAGACGACATGAAGCGAACCGCTGAAGCTGCATTTGTTTCAGGTTCCACGCTAACAGCTAACTCAGCTCAAACTTTCCTCCAATGACTGTGAAAAATCAAACATGTCTTTATGAACTTTAAGGGTTTTTAATGGAGAAAAACAGAAGAATAGAAACTCAGATTCATTAACTTAGTGACAATAAATAACAAATGTTCTTTGAACTAATCATAACTCTTTGACCGTTCATTTGATCCACTGAATTCCAACGTCCAACCTTTTTTCTTTAGCCCCAAAGACAATAACCTCAGTTTTGTTTTTGTTTAATTGAAGTAAGTTGTGACACATCCAGTCATTAATGTCCTCAATGCATTTACCAAGAGCCTGTACAGGGCCTCGGTCTCCTGGTGTCAGTCTAATATATATCTGTGTGTCATCTGCATAGCTATGGTAACTAATGTTGTTGTTCTTTATAACCTGGGCCAGTGGGAGCATGTAGATGTTAAATAGAAGTGGGATCAATTGAGATCCAGTAAAACTAGCACTGACATATTTCCACTGTCTGTATTCAAACGTATGTCATTAGTCACTTTGGTCAGAGCCGTTTCAGTGCTGTGGTTCTGTCTGAAGCCGGACTGGAAGACATCATAGCAGTTGTTATTTATTAGGAATTCATTTAACTGATGGAAAACAGCTTTTTCAATGATCTTACTTAAAAATGGCAGGTTTGATATCGGTCTGTAGTTGTTCATTTGAGTTTTGTCTAGACTGTCCTTTTTTAGGAGAGGTTTGATTACAGCTGTTTTCAGTGGTTCTGGGAAAACACCAGATGTTAATGACAAGTTGACAATCTGGAGCAGGGCTGGTTCCAGGATCTTTGAAACTTTTTTGAAAAAGCTTGTGGGTAGAATATCCAGACAGCAGGAGGAGGAGTTCAGTTGACATAGAATGTCCTGCAGTTCTTTACTGTTTATGGGTTGAAACTGAGCCATTGGGTTTATACTGGTTTCTAGTGGATAGGGTTCATATCCTGAACTTGTAGTTGGTGAAACAATTGTTTGTCTAATGTTTTTGATTTTGTCCCTGAAGAATTTGGCAAAGTCATTACAGGCTTTGGTGGAGTAAAGTTCTGGTGCCACTGACACAGGGGGTTTTGTCAACCTGTCGACTATATTAAATAAGGCCCGAGCATTATGGGAGTTTTTGGTAATAATTTCAGAAAAATAGGACTTTCTTGCATTGCTCAGTTGTAAATGATATAAGTGAAGTTTCTCTTTATAGATGTCATAATCTACCTGTAGTTTAGATTTTCTCCATCGGCGTTCAGATTTCCGACATTCTCTTTTTCCGTTCTTTACCAGAATGGAATTTCTCCATGGAGATTTTTTCCTACCAGAGATCACCTTCACCTTACTAGGAGCAATGCTAAACACTTAAAACCAAAAGGGAGTTCCAGATGTTCTGTTGATCCATGGGAGTTCCAGCTGCTGTTCTATTTAAAGGCCGAGTCGCTCAGTGTGAAAAGCGTTCTGGTTGTTCTCTTCCTCCTGCTCTAAACACAAACATGCTGAATACTTTCAGTTTCAATGGTTGAACTTTCGGGCCGTCCAAAACCCCAGACCTTTGACCCAATTCATTTACCTGTTCAGCACCTGGAGGGGGCAGGGCTTCAGTGGCAGCTTTATTAAGGAACGTTTACATTTTTTGGGGCGTTTGAAGTCACAGGTTAATTTAAGAAACAAAAGTTCATAAATGGGTGGACAGCACAGTTTTATTCAGTCAAAAAGTTTTTTTGTCCCTTTTTTTCACATTTCTATCCATCGTTGTGGACGTTGTTGCACGCTTCACGTTCATTCAGATCCTTAAAATGTAAATTCCCAGCTGGCACATTTCTCTACATTAGCGATCTTTGCTCCGCCCTCCTGTCACACGTCACCACACACCTGTGGTTTCGTTATCAAGGATGGAAAACCCACAGACTGCACAGGTGAGAGTGCAGAAGAGGCGTGGCTTCTCAGAAACAGCCGCTGAGCGTCCACGCGTCACTTTGAGCACTAATAACCGGCGTGGTGGCAATCATTAAACCTGGAAACAACCACTTTCACTTCGTTTGTCACCTTTGTTTTCATATCAGAAACCTGTCGTTTTGTGGGGAGATGCAGTCAAATAAAAGTCAGTCATAAAAAAGCTGCAATAAAAGTTAAATTCTGTTTATAAAATGAAAAAGCTGCAAGAGTCGAATTTATGTATCATTTCCAACAACTTCCTGGTGACTAAAACCTAAAAACCAACAGCCCTAGGAGGTGCCTTGAGGAACGCCAAAGGTCACTGAGTTCCTATGACAGAAAAAGGAAAGCAAAAGCTGGACTCAGCAGAGAAAGAACTCGCCACTTGATGATATCATCATAAGAAAATAGAACGTCATATGGGCGGAGCCTCTGTTTCTGTTGGGGGTTTTCACAGAAGCTGGAAGTCGTTTGTGGAGATGAACGGCTGAGATTGACTGTAAATGTTACCGAAGAACAACCTTTGAATTCCTGCCAACTTAGCTGCATGTTTGCGTGTGTGTGCACGTATGTGCATGTGTATGTGTGCGTGTGCACGTACGTGCATGTGTATGTGTGTCTGTGTGCATGTGAATGTGCGTGTGAGTGTGCACGTACGTGTATGTACGTGCATGTGCACGTACGTGCATGTGCGTGTGTGTGTATATGTCTGTGTGTGCACATATGTGGGGATGTGCACGTTCATGTTTGTGTGTGCACGTGGGTTTGTGCATGTGTGTGTGCATGTGAGTTTGTGCGTGTATGTGGGTGTGCACATGTGTCTGTGTGTGTGTTTGTGCATGTGTGCATGTGTGTGTGTATGTGCATGTGTCCATGTGCACGTATATGCATGTGTGTGTGTGCATGTGTCCATGTGCACGTATATGCATGTGTGTGTCTCCTTGCACAGATTGACACTATGAGTCCCTTGTGAAGGCCTTCAGTCCAGAAGACGCTGCACTCGGTACCACAATCGGTACCACAGTCGGTACCGCAGAGGGAACGTCTGTCTCTTGTTGAGGAAACATCATGTGAGACTCTACTGACCCAAATCCAGATGCTACCAGAACCAACCTGGTTCTTCTCCACGTTTTGAGGAGAGCCTCTAACGTTTCAGGAGGAAGTCTCCATCAGATCAAATCGCCTTCTCTAAAATGTTGCATCTGGAAAAGATTCATAAAAATAAACTTCCAGCTGGTGGTGAAATTCTGCAGGAACATTTAATGTTCAAGTCCGGAGTGGTTTCCCACTGCACCACAGGCTTGAAGACCAGAAATGATGTATGATGAACAGAATTATTTATGGACTTTATCGGCCGAATGCCTTCAGAGCAGAACATCTCCAGGACTTTCTCCTGCTGGTTCTGGTCTGGTCCAGACCGGGTTTCCTCTGGTGCTCCTCCTGGAGGAGAGAAGAATCGAACGTGTGACCTCTGGAGCTCCTGGAAACTGGAGTGTTGGTTCTCACTCCTGATTGAGAGCAGCAGGAGACCCTGAAGGAGCCTTGATCCTGTCGGCGCTGAGAGGAGAGGTAGGCTGCCGTTTGTTCATGGATGATGGTCAGAGGAAGAGATGGTTTTATCCTGGTTGAGGCTGGAGCTCAACACCGCCCCTCAGAGAGCAGCTGCTGGAACTGCATCCTGTTGATGAAGGTCTGGAGCTAAATAACCTAAAATACTTCATTGAAATGTTGAATGTGTTTGTAATAAGACAAATGTTGTTTGATCGTTCGTTTAAACTGATTTGTCTTCACCTTCAGATCAACAAACGAGCCCTCATGATGAGCCCTCCCCCTCTGTGCTTGACACTCCACATTTCAGCCTCTTTCCTTTCCCTCCGTTTGGACTCAGAACCACTTTCTTCATCTGAAGCTGCATTTGGATCCATTTCAGACCTGATTGGACCCAGATGTTCATTTATTGGGTGTTTATGCCGAAATAAAAAGGCTTTAGTGCTGCAGATGGAAAAGGAAGACAAATCCATGGACTAAAGTTACCAAAGGAGATCTTAAAAGAGTGTTTTTAAGCAGGTTTTACTTGTGCTCACATATTCAGCTTTATAAACCTGCTGACAACACTTCTTTTTTTTATTTGTTTAGCTTCTGTAACAGGATTAACATAAAGTGATTTCAAACATAACATCATACAAATCTATTTATAGGAAAAGTCTGAACCTCATGGAGAGAAACCGCCTGCTGATTTTTGTGGAAACAGCTCCATCTAGTGTTTAGAAATGATACTGTTGTCGTCATCCTCTGCCCTCCCCCCACAGAAAAATAGCAGCAGGCGGGGGGTGGGGGGTGTTGAGGTGTTGAAGGTGATGAATCCATCAAGGTAAAGTTATAAAAATGTTTTTGAATTTAACAAAAGAGTGTCGGAAACATTTTAATTCTTCCAGAAAAAGGTCATTTTCTCTACATGGTTGCCATGGAGACGGCGTGGCATGATGATCTCTTCCTCGTTTCTCCTCGTCTTGAATGAAGTCAGACTTGGATTTGCATAAAGCAGCTTCCTGTCCCTTCAGACCGCCCCTCGCCGTCGCCCCCTGCTGGTCAGCGCTCGTCTGTCAGAACTGGAGATCACCTCGACGGCGGCGGCAGCAGGATGGGCTCCAGCAGCTCCAGCCTGAGCCACATCCCAGACGGCCAGCAGCTCATGGGGGAAACGGGCTGTGAGTCCAAACGCTCGGTTCTGAAGCTTTGATCGGGTCAGAGAGCGGCTGCCTTCACGGCACAGGTCCAGGAGAACAAATGTTAGACATACGATGTTCTTCAGATGCTCCAGACTGGAAGCAGGACTTCAGAGATACTCACAGATCAGACTGAAGAGCAGAAGTTCTGACACATGACGGAACCGGTCCGTTGTCCTGGACCTGCTAAGCTCCGTTTTATCTTCTGCGTCATTTCAGGATGGGAGCATTCAGCCGTTCTGTCGACGCCCTGAAATGTTCAGACAGATACCGCAGCTGAAGACCTGCAGCAGCAGATAAAACGCTGGTCCAGTTCGTCTCCGAGGAGGAAGTTCATCTTCTTATGACAGACACAGAATTCAAACCGCTTACATTCAGAATCCATTCAATGTTCTTTCATTAAATCAGGAAATAAACAACAAACGTATTTGATCCAGATGTTGATCGACTTGAACAAGCTGATCACATGACATAACAGCTGTGATCAGCTGATAACAGCACATCTATTATTTCATGAACTCTGCTTGTTTCTGTGGATCTGCAGGGAAGTTTGTTTCTCTTTGGATTACAGACAAACCAACTGAAATGGTTTTTATTCTAGGAGTAGATTACGCTAAATAAAATACGCTAAAAGTTACGATTTTGTTTGGTTGGTAAATTTCGGGTCAGTTTGGAGGGTTAAAGACGGTAACATTTAGCTAATATAGCTGAGAGTGTGACTGGACAAAGTTGGTTGGGGGTTCAAATCCCAGGATTAAAATGTGTCAAATGTAATAAAACATAGCAGTACGTCCTTAAAAAAATACATCAACTCAAAACATGAGCTTATTATACTATAAAATACAACATATTTTTATAAAATATCTAACTACTTGATTAATTTGTAAATTCCTTTTATTTTATAATACTTTCTGTGTTTATTTTAAATGTATTTTATGGTTTAAATCTATTACAAAAACGTGTTTCTTCAGATAAATTGTCCAGATTCATTAGAAAACTTTCCATTTGTAAAGAAAAAAATAATTTACAATTTCTCATTTATATTAGATGATTAATTTTTGCTGGTTTCAGAACAGAAATCTGTATTTTGACAGTTTAAGAGGAGATTATTATTCAAAATATCCCCAATGAGCAAAAAGAAGTGATCATTTCTCAATCTTTGTGAAGTAAAATTCTTACTTAAGTATAAAAACAAAGCAGTTTTATGTGGCTACAAGAGAGCCCACATTATCAGCCTTCCACCCCCATGCTTCACAGTTCATCCTCTCCCTGAGGGTTTGTCTCATTTCAGCTGCAGTGATGATTCACTGTCATGTTCTGCGTTCCAGTTTCTGCAGCTCATCTCCTGCGGCTCCACGAGAGGTTTGAGCTTCTGGACAAAGACAGCAGAGGACACCTCAGGTGAGGCAGCGCGTGCGTAAAGTCCCATCTGATGACACACACCTGGACGAGTGGAACTTGTTCTCCGTCCTCGGAGCGTCACACATCAAGACCTTCTGGTTTCTTGCAGGTCCTGCATCAGTCAGTCTGGATCCTCTGTGAACGATGAGTTCAGGATATTTTCTATTTCAGAACAAAAACCTCAATCTGCTGTGAATGTTTTTACTGAACCAAAAAATTGTTTAAATTCTGAACAAGGTTTGTCTCCAAAGTGCTTTAATAAACTTCGGACTCAGCAGATTTCCAAAACCAACAGAAGAAACTCCGGCACAGACGACGATGATGATGATGATGAAAACTGTTCATAACCAGCTCTGTTGATGGTTTCATTTAGCCATGAGCTGCTCTGTCGCAGTGTGAGCGTTGTTGAGAGTGTTCCTACGTGTTCCCAGGCATTCTTGAGCGTTCATAGTTGATCCCGAGTGTTTTGGGCATTTCCCACGTGTACCCAGGGATTCCTAAGTGATCCAAAGCATTCCAAAGCTATCCTATGCGTTCCTGGGGATTCTTGAGCATCCTTGGGTTTTTTTTGGTATCCTTAGATGTTTCTAACCATTCCAAAGTGCTCCTGGGAGTTCTTGAGCATTCCAAAGCACTACTATGGTTTCCTAGGCATTACTGAACTTTCCTTGGCACTCCTCAGCATTCCCTGTTATTCGTAAACATTTTTTAGCCTTCTTGAGCATTCTTAGTTGATCTTGAGCGTTCATTAGCAATCCTGGATGTTCCTAAGTGTTTATAGGAGCTTTCTAAGTATCCCAGAGTTTTCCAGGCCGTTCCAAAGCTATCCTAGGCATTACTGAGAGTTTCAGGGATTCTTAAGTATTGCTGGGTGTTCTTGGACATTCCTGGGAATTCATAGGTGCTCCTAAGTGTTCCTGGGAGTATCTGAAAGTTCCTTAGCATTATTGAGCATTCCTAAGTGTTTCTGAGCATTCCTGGTCATTCCCAAGCATTTTCTGGAATTCCTGAGCCTCCTAGTTGATCCCAAGTGTTCCTAAGCATTACTGAGCTTTCCTAGGCGTTTCTAAGCATTTTCGGGAATTCCTGAGCCTCCTAATTAATCCTGAGCGTTCATAAGCAATCCTGGATGTTCCTAAGTGTTCCCAGGAATTTCTAAATGATCCAGAGTATTCACGGCCGTTCCACAGCTATCCTAGGCGTTCCTGGGGATCCTTCAGCGTTCCTTAGTGTTCTTAGATATTCATTGGCATTCCTAAGTTTTGTTAAGTGGTCCTGGAAGTACTTGAGCATTCCTAAGCATTATGTTGCTTTCCTAGGTGTTCCTAAGCATTCCTGGTCATTCCTGAGGCTCCTAGTTAACCCTGAATATTTATAAGCAATTCTAGAAGAGTTCCTGAGCATTCCTGAGCAATCGTGGGTATTCCTGGGCATTCCTAGGTGTTTTGAGTGCTCTTGGGAGTTCCTGAGCGTTCCTAAGCATTAACTTCTCTTTCTTAGGTGTTCCAGTGCTCTCCTTAGCATTCCACGTGTTTCTAGGAACTCTTGAGTTTTTCTATGTGTTCCAAAACATTCATTTGGTTTCCTAAGTGCTCCTCAGCTTTACTTTGCTTTTCTGAGTTTCCCTGGAGGTTCCTGACCATTCCAAAGAGTTCTAAAGCGATCCTGAGCTTTCCAATGTGCTCCTGGGCGTTTTCAAGGACGTTTTGAAACATTCTGCTGAAGCTGAAGCATCATCTTCATTGGTGGTCTGTTTCCAGCTGCTCTGTTTCTGTGACGTTTGCACATTTTCTGCAGGAAAATCCGTCACACTCACTGAAGAAGCTAAACTAACAAAGAGAATCATCTGGATTAGACGTGAATGATTCAGGTTTAGATCTTTAGGATTAGATGAGTGACTGAACTTTTCCAGATTATTCAGAGGAAATGAAGGCACTTCCTTTTTCTGGTCCAGAATGCTTGTTTGACTCTTTTTGCTTTTGTCTCATTAAACATGTTCCTGCGTTTTTCAGGCCAGAAGACTTTGAAGAAATTCGGGAACTGACTGAGAATCCCGTCGGAGGCAGAATCATCGGAGCTTTCTTTCCTCCTGAGTTAGTCTCATGAAGACCATCTTCATCTGGATTACTAAACTGGACATTGACAGCATTTTAGACCCCTTTGCTTTGGTTGACTCTGAGCTATGGCTTCTTTCTTCGTGCCTGCAGAAAAGAAACACTGGACTTTCCTTCTTTTGTCCGGATTCTGGCTCATTTTCGTCCAACGGGGAAGAACCGCTCCAGAGACAGAACACAGCCGGAACCAGCCAACAGCAGGACCGGGAAACTCAAATGTTGGTGTGCTTTTCTCATGAATGCCTGCTCCACCGCTGAGTGTCCTCCAGACGACTGACTCTGAAACATCTTTTCAGTTGCCTTCAAGCTGTACGATCAGGATAGAGACGGGAAGATCTCCAGAGACGAGCTTCTGCAGGTCCAATTCCCAACAATCACAAACACTAAACACCACTGTTTTATAAAACAAGTGGAGAAAGTGACAAGTCAAATAGAGCAGTGCATCATCTGCATAGAGACAGATCTCCTGCACATGTGTGTGCAGGTGCTGCGAGCCATGCTGGGGCTGCAGGTGACGGAGGAGCAGCTGCAGAGCATCGCAGAGCGAGCCATCCAGGAGGCCGACCTCAACAGTGACGGCGCCATTTCCTTTGATGAGTTCAAGAAGGTGACGAGAAGGAAAAGTTTGAAACCTTCAGAAAACAGCTCTCTGATTTTTGGTTTCTTCGTAGTCACTGGAGAAAGTGGACATTGAGCACAAGATGAGCATCCGCTTCCTGAAATGACGACCAAAGATCCGAGAAGTCGGTTGACGGGATTTTCTTCTTCACCAAAGCTTTATAAGACTTTTACATGAAGGAATAGTTGGAAATGTTAAAGCAGAAGCATCCAGAAGGATTTGTTGAACAACCGGACTTCTTTTAGTCATCTGGAAGTCTGGAACTGGAGCCAAACTGGAACCGTCAGAGTTCATCTGACAGAGGTTCAAGAATGATGTCATGGAAAATCTCAAAAATGTTTGGGTGGCAATTCAATAAATGTAGAAGATGAGAATAAACTGAATGTGAAGTTTAATGAGGAACTAGCAGGTATCAGATCTGTGGATCTACAACAAACTTTTAGAACTTCATCAGCGTCTCCTGCACAGAACACAGACTGCTCTCAGCAAATCATCTGCCGCTGTTTACTGAGAGTTCAGTCGGCTCAACTGGACTCCTTCACATGGAGCAGAAACATTTTGTTCCTCATCCGAGGAACTTCTGCAGTCTGAATCAAAGTTAGAAAAACACTGCAGGTTCTATCCTACGGCATGTTTTTGAAGGGTGCCACAAGGGGGCGCTTTTGTCTCTTTTGAGTTGGTGTGAGGCGTCAAGTAGCTGGAGAACATCTATGGTCCAGTTCTCCAAACTCCAGTCCAAAGAACTCAGACTTTTTATACCCAAGAAAATTGTACGTTTGCCATCAGATTCTCTTCTATTTGCAGTCCTGAACTTTACAGGCTGCTTATGGTCTGGATATTTACAGGCTGCTTATGGTCTGGATATTTACAGGCTGTTTGCAGAATCTGTTACAATGAAAGCCGTATTCATATTCAGGTAGAATTTTTTTTAACTCATACTCTTAAAAATAGTGGAAAATTGTTCTGGTACAGTCTTAGGATACATTGTGATATGTTTCGTATCGTCAGACACGTATCAGGATGTGAATCAAATCGCCAGGATCTTGCCAAAAGACTCCCTGAATTCTAACATTTTCTGGTTTAGCTGGAAAGATTTGATCTTGGAAGCTCCAGGATGACGTGATGCACCTTAAATAATCACCTGAAGACGTGATTCCAGATGGACCAGCGTGACCTCCAAATAACACACCTTTAAATGTAAGAGGAGGCGGGCAGTAACCTGCATCACGCTTCCTTTAAGACTTTTAGAAAAGACAAAGAGAAGACCCCTCTCATGTTCACTGAATATCCAGAACTAAGTCGGGCCTCCAGTCTGTGGAAGGAAGTCATCAGACTTGGTTTGATGTCCAACAAGAGAACTTAAAATTCAAATCTAAAATGACCAGAGAAGTCCAAGTCACACCACAAGTCAGTATTGAAAGGATAGTTTTGGTCTTAAGTGTGAAGACCTGAAAGGATCAAAATGGTTGAGCTCAAATCTTCAAAAATAAAGTGCTAGTGGATCTGCATCACATAAATCTTTAGGACTAAAGGCAAAGTCAGTTCTGATGTCTGAGTCTTGAAGGAGAACATCAAAGATCTTTAGGGAGCAAATTGAAGAAGACGAGTTTAGAAGTTCCAAGTTAAAGATCCACGGGTATAAAAATGCAACAAGTCTCCCAAACTAAAGTCCAGATCAAATGTTTAGAATGACAGGAGAACATCAAGCCTCAAATGAGTTTACGATACAAGGACCAGAACTTCAGTCCAAGACAACAACTTGGTCCAAGTCACGCTAGAAGTCTTTTTACCTGAAGCCAAGTCTGCAATCTTAGAGCGGAAGAACCAAACCAAGACCAAAGACTATAAGATAAAGATGTGTATGTGTGGGGGGTCAGGTTTCAAGTCTCCAATCACGACCCCCTCTCACTGATTCACTGGGTCCACATTCTGATTGGCTGAACACCTGATCCAGGTACTCAGGAGCAGCAAGAGCAGAGAGAGCTGGAAAACATTCTGTGATGAGTATAAGAAACGGTAAATGCGTATAGTTATTTGGAGTTTTTCTACTTTCCTTGAAGGTCCAAAGTGCTTCACAGTCACAGTCCTGTTCACCCACAAACACACGTTCACACACTGGTGCCAGCCTAGAACCTCCAGGGTCCGTGTGGGGTTCTGTGCCTTGCTCAAGGACACTACGATCTATGAGCAAGCAAGGCTGGAAGCTCACCTACAATCTTCCGATCAGAGGTTGACCGCTCTACCTCAGCACCACAACCACCCGTTTAGGAGCCAATCATGGTGTGACACCTGATGCAGTTACTGTAGCAGGTTTGGAGTATTTGTGATTTCATTGTGAGCAGTTGGGAGGGAACCAGTATCCGGGCCGAAAAAAGAAAAATATTTGAGTTTACAGAACAAAGAAGGAACCAGGAAACCAGAGACGAACGACTCGAACATAAACATGCTCCCCATCGTTGATCTGACCACAAGAGAGCAGAAACTGGAGGAAAAAGTTTAATTTTGACCATTTTTTACAGAAACATCAACATTCAACAGAAGGTGATGAGATACAGAACAATCAGACACAGCAAACGTCGGCTCCACACCTTCTGTCCTTCAGGGCTTCCTCTGAGGCATCGACGCCACCAGCAGCCAGTACAGAGAGTAGCAGGTTCCTGTTCACAAACACAAACACATTTACCTTAAACATGTTCTGCAGCATCTACAGTCTGGATCCAAACCCAAGTTCAGGTCATGGTCCTGGTTCGCTGTTCGCCCATCAGCAGGTCTGGTTTGGTTTAGGAACTAAAAATGTTCAACTGGACCATCTGAACCGTCTCTCTTCCAGACTGAACTTTGGTTATCAGTGGAACGTCACAGTTTGGTGGACAAACACTCTGATGAACATCAAAGTCCATCAAACACCAAGCAAACATTCCAGAGACGATCAGAACCGTTCTCCTGTGGAGTTCATCTCATCATGTCACCGTTCCTGTCCGTCTGCAGGTGTGAGCTCACCTGCGATGGTCAGCGTCATGGTCGCTCGGTACAGCAGAACGTCGCTGGTTCCTCCTTTAATGTGGACCGGCAGGCCGTTGTCCTCCTGGAACCAGAACACCAGGATCGCCTTAGAACCGAACCTCAGTTTTTCATTAAATGTGTCCCCCCCCCATCCTGATCAATAGCGCCCCCAAATGATCAGCTGTAGAAACTTAACGACTTTTGACAGTGGTGTGGTGCGTTTTACTGCTTCGGTGCTTCAATGCTTCAGTGTCACAAACCAAACACTTCAGATGCAGAAAGAGGAATTGGACCTCCAGAACCTTCAGAACATGGTTCTTCCTCTCCTGGAGGATCTGAACCCAAAACTCAGAGAGAAACTCGCTGATGGTTCATGTTGAGAGCTTCTGGCTGTTCATGGATCAGCTGGGAGGACTTGTTGGTCAGCTGTGGTTTAATCTAAAGAAGAAGAAGTTCTTTCCCACCTGGAAGAGTTTCTGGGCCTCCGGAACTTTGTTCCTCAGCTGCCGGGCCGAGCTGCTGAAGGCCCGGTGGAGCATAACTGGAACTTTCTGAAAACACAAACCAAAGTTTCAGATGAAAACTGAAGCGGTTCTGGTCTGTGGTGATGTCCTGATGTGGCGGGTCAGAGGAGGTTCTGGTCTGTGGTGGTTCAGTTCGGGTTATTCAGAACATTTGAATCAGTTTTTCAGTAACTTGATTTAACTCTGACTGTTTGAAAGTGGATTCTGGTTTATTTGAAATGACGTGTTTCAGGCTTCTGTGTTTCTCACAGTATTACTGTCTTTTTATTTCATGTAAAACTAAAAAACAAATTCGGACTCCAGAGTTCAAACAGGAACCACTGAAGGTGACCCAACAACCAGAACTGTCCTGGTTCCGGTCCGTCTAATCTGCTGTCAGACTCACTGATGGTTTCTGCTGTTTGTCAGAGTCACTTCCTCCGGATCAGCAGCAACACGACACCTAGACCTTTTACAAGGTCACATCCAGTTCCTGGGGGCGGGGCAGGCTGCTCCAACAGCCAATCACGTCGTGGGAGCCTGAGCGCTGCAACCAATGAGGAGTCAGGTGTTTCTGTTGGTCTGTGAGCGAAGACTCGGCTGTTTGCTGTCCTTCAAACGGTGAAACACAAACTCTAAACGTCATGTGACCC
>NC_050524.1:1192088-1205889 GCF_002922805.2 Oryzias melastigma | reverse complement strand
GGGGTGAGACGCCATCACTGCTTTAACACCATTACTGACTTTATTTAGGTACTTTAGTTCCTCCTGAGGCCTAAAAATGGAAAAGATCTGAGCAGGAGAAACTTCTTCTGATTGAATTCAGTTATTTTTTTACAAGAAAAACTCAGCTGTTTCACTTCAAACCTTTAAAGTTTTCAGCCTCAAAGTAGTCCCTCGGGTGTCTCTAATCTCAAAATGTTCATAACTGAGTTTTTTATCAGACAATCTGTAAAAAAAAACATGTTCATCTGCAGACAAAAAAGAGAAAATCTGAAGTTTTTGGACTAAAATGAAGATAAAAGTCCAAAACTTTCAGAGAAACTCGGTCAAAGTTTCTAATCTCCATCATGAAACAGCGAGGAGAACACGTGTGACGGACAGGAGACACCTCTGAGGAAAAAGTTTCTGTCTCTTGTCTTTAGATTTAAGCAAAGCCTGAAACCAGCCCACATTAAGGACTCCCACCGCCGTGCTTTGCAACTGGTTTGAAGATTTTCTACCAAAATGTTGTTGTTTTTGCGTCTGATCACGTTAGTTTCTGGAGTTTGGAGCTTCATCCAGACCAACATTTGCTGTGAGAGCTTCTCCTCTAACAGCAGGTGGAGCCTCTGGAGGCCCCGCCTTCCCCAGGATTTTCCATGTTACTCCAGGAGGAAGTTGTTTTGATAAACCGGGCCCTGGCAGTCGATTGCCTCTTTCTATCATGGTTATTATCCACATCAGCTCTGGGGTTCTGTTCTCTTTACTTCTCCTCTATTCTTTATTACTTATTATATTTAGTTCTCCGTAGTTCTGTTTGGTGCAGTGCGATTCACGTGTTGTTCTTCGAGGGATTTTAGATTCCGGGTGGATCATCTGTCCTCCTGTTCTTGGTCATGGACCTCGCCTCTGGCTCCTCTTGGTCATGGACCACGCCTCTGGCTCGTCTTGGTCGTGGACCTCGCCTCTGGCTCGTCTTGGCTGTGGACCTCGCCTCTGGCTCGTCTTGGCCGTGGACCTTGCCCCCACCTTTCCCCCAGTCCGATCTGGCTGAACTCTTTTCAAACGTAGTTGTAGAATTAGATAATCTGATTCTTCTTTAACAGTCCTGGTAAATGTCCTGTCCGTCCTGGGAGAGGATCTCTCCCTCATGTAGACATTCCTGAGGTTCCTTCTTTTTTCCTGAATCAGGTTTTTTAGGAGTTTTTCTTTACCAGGAAGGAGCGTCTAAGGAGCGTCAAAGGACAGTCATAACCAAAACCACCTGAGGATCAAACCAGCAGCACATTGAGAAGCTTGATGCCTCTGACAGCAGTGAAGGGACACTTACTGTTTCTAGAGAAAATGGTCACATGTAAAATTGTTAAAGATATTTTTTTTTTACATGACATTTTTTGGGGGTTTAAAGTCATTTATGACCTCAGCAGACGTCTGGAGTCTGCGTCACGAGTTCTCGCCGCCGTGTCGTGGTCTACGTGCAGGTCAGGTGTGTCTGCAGGCATGAACATATGTGCAGAAGTCTTCCTGCCTCTGACCTGCAGTCGCCTTCTGCCGCTCAGACCAACACAGAAAAACAGCAGTTGTACTCACCAGAACGCGGTTCATGTCGCGCTGCACGACCTCGCTTCACCCTCAGAATGACACACAGGCAGACAGGAAGTTGAACTGCAGCCAAACTACGATCTGCCTCAGAGTCCAAACAACCAACAGCTGAAAAAGCAGATTAACTCATGAAGCTGCAGAACTTCTCATGACTCTAAAAGTTTCTCAGGTGTAAAGTTTTGTTTACTGCAGAGTTAATGTTTGTGGAAAAGCAGGTCAGAGTTCTCACTTAAAGACACAGTCCACCTTAAAAACCACCCATGGAGGATTTAGAAACTAAACCTTTCTCCCTTAAATCAGGACCAACAAAATCATTCAACTATAAAATATAAAATTAAGAAAATAAATATTACAAAACCTTGAGGTTTGACATGAACAAAAGCAAATGGATTTCCTGCAGAAATTTGCTTGAAGCAAATATTGTTGAATGTTTTGATTCGACGGTTTGATTGTCAGCAAGATATCTGCAGATTTAACCCTTTAATATCTGAATTTTGCTTTACTTTTATATATTTACTAAACAAAACACATTAAAGCTTTTATTTACCACTCCAATGAAAATAGTGTTTTGGTGTTTTTAACGTCGTCTTGTGACATTTTTATCATAATGGACGACATTCATAAAGTATTTAAGATTAAATTTCATAAAACGTATGTAGTTAATGCCACTTTACCTATATAGGTAGAATTAAATGAGGGTTAGTGAAGACAACTGCTTATGTAAATGTGTTTGTATTTTTGTTTATATCTTCTTAATATTTATGTAAAGGATCATTTTCATTTTCCGTGTTTGATATAAATTGATTTAATTTTGTTGATTTAGTATTAGGGGCAGATAATATAAGTTTTTTTTCTTTCTGCTCATTTTCATTTATTAACTATTATATGTTTATTTAATATTATTTTGATGTTATGTATTGTTACTAAATGAAATCCAATAATTTTTAAAAATTGCATTTCTGAGAATTTCTTTATTCAAATCGTTGTGAATCAGAAACAAACAAAAAAAAATCTGTTTGAAAAAGATCGGATTTGTGACGCAGAAAATGCACTGGGTGGGGCTACAAGCTCCGCCCCATTCTGATTCAACCACTTCCATCCAAATAGATCCATGAACATCTGTGTTTTCCTCATCTGAGCTGAAATCTGGATCGGAACCGAACGTCTGGATAGAAACGATGATCATCAACGTTTTTATTACACCGCTAACGTTAGATTATGAGGGGCTGTAAGCTAGCAGGAGAGCATGTAAACCAGGGGTATTCAAATCCAGGCCTCGAGGGCCGGTGTCCTACATGTTTTCCAACCAACCTTCCATTGAAGCTCCTTATTGGCTAAACATACCTGATCCTGGAAATTAGCAGCAGATAAGGCAGGATTTCTGGAAAACCTACAGCAGAGAGGCCCAAATCCAGGCCTCGAGGGCCAGCTTCCTGTAGGTTTTCCAGAAATCCTGCCTTATCTGCTGCTAATTTCCAGGATCAGGTATGTTTAGCCAATAAGGAGCTTCAATGGAAGGTTGGTTGGAAAACATGTAGGACACCGGCCCTCGAGGCCTGGATTTGAATACCCCTGATGTTAGCAGAGAGCTCTCTGTGGTGGGGAGGGGAAGGAGGGGTTCCAACCAGTCCCACCCACAATGCAGAGGTGAATTTGTAAAGAACTCCTGCCGCTCTGCAGAAACTGACCAGGAAAATGACTCCGTTTTTTAATTTGACTAAACATGGCATCATTGTAATAAAGCCTTGAAACGAGATGATGATTCGCTGTGGCGCCTCCTACAGGGACCAGAAGGAGAACAAATGAGAAAAGTTGCATTACCTGCTATAACACTCGTGTGAACGCTTTATGCTGAAAGAGTTGTTAAAGAGGCTGAAGGGATTTTCTAAAAATGTAAAAGCTATTTTTTCAAAATGTTACATTTGCTGAAAGACTGGACATTTTGTTAAATAGCTTTGAATGAGTGCTGAAGTTGACCTAATTTTCTGAAAAAATTGTTGTAAAATTGATTAAAAATCACTAATAAATGCCAATATTGCACAAATATTTAGTGTTGCTTAAATATGAGCTAAACTCCAAATTAGCCTAAATTCCTCAGTAAACTAAATTAGCAAAAATGTTAGCGTGTTGCTAAGATAGAAGCTAAACTCTAAATTAGCCGAAAAAACCCCAATAGATAACAAATTAGCCAAAAACGTTAGCATGTTGCTAAAATATTAGCTGAACTTCAATTTTTTTTACATTCCAAGAATATATCTAAAGGTTTGATGTTAATCTACTTAAAAGGCTGAAATTGGAAGACTTCTCATTCATTTCCTTTGGGGCATATTTTGCTCAATATGTCAAAAACTATAAAGTTTATAAATACCAAAAGTACTAGCAGTAGTGTCCTGGACGAGCTGAATGTTTAGATTGAAAGATTGCTGAAATTTCTGTTTTTTTGAACTGAAAACATCACTATAGTGTGAATGATCACTAAACATGCATCCGTCAAAACTCCTTAACACTTTTCAGAGTGAAGAGTTTTGCTGTCAGAGAACTTTCTACAAGTTCACTAAACCGCTGCAAAGTGAGATGGTTGTTTGTGGAAGTCCAAAAACCCCAAAGTTTCTGTTCTAAAAACAAACGTTTGGTAGAAAGAGCTTCAGAGGTTCTGGTTTCAGGTGGAGGAGAAACTGTTTCCACAGAGAACATCAGCTTCTGTTTGGAGTTCAGAGGAGAAGATTCTCACTCCAGAAGATCTGAATCCTCCAGTCTCATCTCTACCACTGTTGGTTCTTCTCTTCTCAGCTTCATGTCAAAGACAGAGTTAAGATGAAGCTCGTCCTACATTCACCTTCAGCTTTAGGGAAGTGCTTCCATTCTGAGTAGAAACAGAAGATCGTCATGATCGATCGTCCTCTGCAGCTGCAGAAAGCAGAAGCTGCGGCGCAGCAGCAACTCTCACTTCTGGCTTTTCTGGGTGATCTCGGCGTGACGCTGAGGACGGCGCTCAGAGCAGCAGCGGCAGCGTCACGGTGAGTCTCCTCGCTCTCACGCTTCTTCACCCCAACCTTCACAGGAAGATGTGGAGCCGCTTCAGAACAGAAGTCGTTTCTGTAGCAGAAACTGATCTGAAGAACGTTCTGGACTTTTTGAAGTGAATCTGCGGCATGTTTGTTTCTTTACTGACCGATGGTTGCTGGTTTCATTCCCATCTGCTTGGAAAGATGCGCTGCTCAGTGCTTCCCCTGGTGGTCGCCCTCCTCCTCCTGCTGCCGCCAGTTGCCATGGAAACACAGGAAAATGACTTCAAAGATGGCTGCCAAGGCGCCGCGCTGCAGGACGGCGAGCACGACTGCACCTGGAGCTGCATCATTTTCACGCTGCAGTGGCCCGGCGGCTTCTGCGCGGTGAGATCCTCAGCACTGGGGGTGAGGGTGGGGGTCAGGGCCAGCACAGGTGAAGATCTGAGATGGTTTCCGTCCGTCTGTCCAGTCTTTGTTCAACGAGACCCTCTGCAGGATCCCCGACGGCGTCACCGGCTGGACCATCCACGGCCTGTGGTACGGCGGCTCTGCTCCGTCTGTGGTTCAGCGTCTGCGCCGAGCCTTGATGAGTTTCTGTTTGTCTGCAGGCCCCAACATGCGCAGAGATGCTGCAGCTGCTGGCCCATGTTCCACTCCGACGTCCAGGTGAGTCCCGACCCGGCGCTCCTGGTTTCCACCAGTCGCAGAGGAAGACGCTCCTTCTGTGTTTCCAGGAGCTGGAGGACGAGCTGGCGGAATACTGGCCGTCCTTACTGACAACCAGATCACGCTTCCAGTTCTGGTACTGAACCGGTGTTCTCCTTCAGAAAATGAGGTTCTGCAGGTCCAGCGTCTGCCTATAGAGGGCAGCGATGGCCGTTTCCAGCATTTATCATGGTGGGAATGAAAACTGGACGTTTGACGTTTGCGTCTTTGTGCTGCAGGAAGCAGGAGTGGTCCAAACACGGCGCGTGTGCCGCCTGCGTGGAGGGATTCAATTCTCCTCAGAAGTACTTCCAGATTTCCCTGAAACTGCGACAATCGTTTGAAATCCAACGGTAAATTATAACCTTTGGCTAAAACTAAGCCACACCCCAAACATGAATACCTGTTGGTTTGAGCAGGTGATCTGGTCTTAGTGGGAAAAGGGAGGAGCAGAAAGACGACACCTGCTGGCCGTTCACTGAACTGCAGCTAAACCTTCAATCTACTCTGGATTATAATCCCACAGCTGGATATTGATTATAGTTTCCAGAAACGATTGGATTTGATTCACCAGATTTTTTATTCTTTCGATTCTTCAAATCGATTTTGAGTTTTCACATTTATACACATTTGTTTAGAAATACATTAATAAGATACTATATGTTTTGAATATATTTACATTAATCTGATCCAGTTCACATCCTGTAAACGTATCAGTGAAATAATGAGATTGTTAATATCATCCAGAGTTACATGATTCTCTAAAGGAGAAGTTCTAACTGAAATGTTCAGATCATTAACATGGAAACATTGTTCTGCTTCTCCTGGAGGACGTTTCAGTTTGACCACTAGGTGGCGATCGCACTGTAACATTACACTTTATATGATGAAAAAACTGTTTAGACCACAAATGGTTGCTTCAAAAATATTTCCTAAAGAATTTGTAAAATTCACGTAAGAATATATGTTTACCGAGCGTTAGCATTAGCCGTCCTATGGAAAATTTTATTAAACGTTAGCATTAAGCTAGCAGGCTTTAGCTTAATGCGCTAAATCGATTTCTATTTTTATGAATCAATTACTGATCTATTGATCTTAAATTAATCCAAATGGATTCATCCATTTATTTACCCAGCTCTATATAATCCATTAGTTACCATATTTTCTGGATATAATTCACACCTGAGTATAAGTCGCAGGAGCAAAAAACGTCTAATCAAGAAGAAGAAAACGTTGCACTTTTATATTTGCTATAGCAAAATAATAAAAATAATGCTTTGATTAAAATGAGAAAAATGTTCAAATTTAAGAGGAAAAACAATCAAACATTTGTTTGTTTTGGGTGACACAAATTCTTCTGGTAGTGTCAGAAAATACAGCTCCCTCTAGTGGTTGTTAGTGGAAACAACCGCTAAAGTGCAACCGGTTGGTAGGGGGAAAGTAACAAACACATGAGCCTATTTATGCTTAAAAAAAAAAAAAATCATTTTATTTTGAAAGGCAGCTTGACCAGCTGAACTAGTTTTCAAAATAAAACATTATTGAAATTTTAAAATACAACAATAACAGAAGACAACAAAGTCTGATCTAAAGGATTCTGTGAATTACAAGAGTTTCAATAAAGTTTTTTTCTGTCTGTAGAATCCTGGAAGACGCTGGAATCACGCCGTCCTGCGAGCGGCGGTACAAGGTAACATCTGAGGACTAGACCTGAACACCAGCCATCGTTTGCCGTTACAAACAGCGCCGCCTTGTGTCCAGGTAGCAGAGGTGCAGAGCGTCCTGACTCCACACGTGGGCGACCAATACGAGATCCAGTGTGTGGTGGATCACAGGGTCAGAGACCAGAACCGAACCTCCTCTGGACCTCCACAGGAATCCCATTTTACTCCTTTGGTCCTCTTGGTCTCTGCAGGACCGACAGGTGTGGTTCCAGGTGAAGATCCAGATGTCCCGGGACCTGACCCTGGGGTGTTCTCACCCTGATGCCGGGTCAGGAACCGGATCCGAGCCGTCTCCAGGACATCCGTGCCCCCCCGAGGTCCCGTTCTTCTACTTCCCCATCAACCACCAGCAGCCGGAGCGGCCCTGCGACTGACCGGGCGGCGGGACGCGTCACAAACCTTCACGAAACATTTAAACATGAAACATTTCAAATGTGGATTTGTATTGTGGTGTTTTCATGAAACTAAAGTTCTCTGAACATCTGATCCAGAGGATCAAACTGCTCCAGTCAGATCGACTTTGATCCAGATTGAAAATAAAACCAGGTTTACAACAGCTGCTGCAAACATCTGATCCTGGAGATCAGCTGGATCCACCAGCCATGATCTCAGATTATTAAACTGAGATTAGAAGACGTTTGTTCTGGAGATGACGTTCAGTCAGACCTCCAAAAGAGGGCGTGGCCTAATCTGCACATGTGAAGTGGTCTTCCTGTTGAAGCTCCTGAGGATCCGGTTTGTTTACGTTTCTGTCCTATAAACACGCTGCAGTCTGTTGTTTACATGTTTATTTGTTTTTACAAAAACAGAGAAAATGATACGTTTATTTTTGAATGAAAGGATCTGACCTTTGTCAATGTCTCTAATTAACTCATTAAAAAGGTGAAACATAAAAACTACAAAGTAAACGAGGAAATGTGCAAAAAAAAGAAACATTCAGAACCACAAAAGTTCTGAAGCTGCAGGAGAGAATCCGAGCTTCACTGAAGTTAAAATGTGGATATTTTAGACTTTAATCGCTGAATCTAAAAATATTTTTGGAATAATTTCAGATTTTGATGAAAGTCAAACAGGAAGTCCTTAACTTAAAGACAGGAAGTGGACAGGAAGTGGAGCTTTAATCCGACAGGTGGATAGAGGAAGTCTGTCGCCCCCTGCAGGCTGAAGGTCACCACACGGCAGACAAAACCGTCTGATTTCATTTATTGACACACACACTTTGCTTCCTACCTCCAGCAAACACGGACTGGAACCGACAAACAGAAGCACTAAAACAGTAGAAAATGAAGTGGGCGGGGCTCAGTGCTCCAGGCGCCCCAGGAACCTCAGGTTCAGGATCTTCAGCTGGTCGTCCAGCTCCATGCGCACGATGCCGTCGTCCCCGTCGATGCTCAGCAGGATGCCCGTCGCCTCGCGGTCCTCCCCCAGGATCACCTTCACCTGGGCACACGGGATGCTACCCGTCAAAACAAAAGCCTTAACCCCCCAGAGGGAGGAGGGGGGCGGGGCTCCTTACCTTGTTGTTCTTGGTGGGGGTGACAGGCTCCAGCTGATCGCTGCTGATGCTCACCACCTTCTCAGACTCCTGCATGAAGACGGAGCACATCCCGCCCTGCAGAGAAGACAGGAGGTCAGAGGGACGGCGGCGGCGTGTCGGAGTGTCAGCGAACGCCTCAGAGGACAGAAGCCGAGCAGAGAGGGGCTTCTCTGAGCGGAGAGCATGCCAGGACAGAACATGACTCAGCACTTCAGAGGTGTGTGGGTGGGGGGGGTCTGACCGTGACGCTCCTGATGACCCCCATCTGTCCCATCAGGTCCATGAAGGAGTCTTTGACCCGGACCAGGATGTCGGTGGTCACCCAGTCGCTGCTGCCTTGCTCGATGTTGGAGCCGGGGGTGTGGGGGTTGTACCCCCCAGGAGACGGCGCTCCGGGCGTCATGGGACTGTAACCAACAGGGCTGGGGCTGGGACTGGCCTGGGGAGGGACAGCGCTTCAGGTTTAAAAAAAACATGAGGACTTTTCAAAATAAAACTTCCTGTTTCTCTCTGAGATCTGATTGGTCGATTAAAAACTTTAATATGAATTAAAACAGGTCGATTTTGATGAAGTGAAACCAACAGAAGACATTTGATCAAATGAAACCAGCAGGGAAATAATAAATAAAACATTATTCTGAAAGATTCTGGTTTCCTGTTTGATCACTGTAGCTGTACCTGGTACGCCATGGGGGAGGGGGTGGGGTGGTAGCTGGCCGGAGAGTGCGTGTTTTGGTATCCGACCGGTGACGGCACCACCTGGTGGTAGCTCTGAGGACTGGGGCTGGGCTGGTAGGAGCCCTGCGGGGAGGGGGCGGCGTACGGCGAGTACTGCTCTGTGTTGTACCTGCGGACACAGAGACCAACGCCGTCACCGCTGTGCAGGGGGCGGGGTCTACTCGCTCTGAGGGCTCACTCACATGGCGGGCGTGCCCGGAGTCTGAGGGTTGTACTGGGGGTTGACCTGAGGGGAGGGGACTTCGGGGTAACCGGGGGTCTGCGGGTTGGGGGTGCCGCCGTAGCCCTGGGGGGAGGGGGAGGGTTCGTCGTCAAAGCCGAAGTCGTACTCCTCGTCGTTCCTGCAGAGAGCAGACGTGTCAGAGGAGGGAGGTCGTCCTCCAGTCACACTGGGGGGTGGGGGGTTACCTGGAGGGGGTGTTGGGGTTGCTGGGGTCCCAGGCGCCGCTCTGACCGGGCGTCCTGCTCCCATCATGCAGTGGGGTCTGGGAGCCATAGTGGGGCGTGCGGCTTCCTGTTTCACACCAGAGAAAACTGCTGAGTCGCTGTAAGCGTTCATCAGGATTGCTTTAGCCACGCCCCCCTCTCTTAAGGGTCTCCCGAGCTCTTAGAACACTCCTTTTCCTAAAACACTCCAACAAACATCTGGAAAAAGTGCTGCGTCATGCTAACATGTCCCTCACGACTCAGCATTCACCCTTTTAATAAGGAACCGTCTGATCCTCTTGATCCCTCAGCCGGTCAGGGGTCTTACCGTCATGCAGGGGGGTCTGGGATCCGTACATGGGGGTCCTGGAGCCGGAGCCGTACACGGGGGTCTGGGAGCCGTAAATGGGGGTGCGGCCGTGGGTGGAGGTCATCCCGCTGTGTCTCTTGGCTCCCCTGCAGAGGAAGAGGACGGTTAAAGAAGAGCTCTGAGGTCCGCTCTGATTCGGTGATGGGGAGGGGGGCGTACATGGTGGTTAGGCGCTGCCGGTCCACAGAGATGGTCTGGCAGGTGGAGTGCAGCTCCACACGGGCCGTGGACTCGGTGGCGTCCTTCACCACGCCAATGTAACCTGAGAATCACCAGAATCCGTCAGCTGAGGCCAGGCTGGTGGTCGCCATGGCAACGCAGCAAGCTCCTGACCTTTGTAGGGACCCTGGCAGATGCGGACCGTCTGACCAATCAGCTCGTTGTCTCGCCGTCCTCGGCCCCGCCCCATTCCTCCTCCGCCGCCTCCCCTCTGCTGAGCTCCTGAGGAGAAACCACCATTTAGATGATGTGTCAAAGTGAAGGTCCGGGGGCCGGATCTGGGGGGGCACTCACCTCCGCCGCCGTGGTGCATAGGGCTGCTGATGCGAGGACTCATGGGGGCGAACCCCCCCACCGTGAAGTTGGTCACGTCTCTCGGCTGCAAAGACCAAACAAAGAGATTGAGGCGCTCTGGCGTCCCATAGGGGGCGCTCTGAGGACGCCGGCGCTGACCTTGGAGCCTCCGGCCAGAACCAGGTGTCGGGTCTTGCACACGAACATGCCTCCGTTCTCCACCAGCTTCTTGCAGTGAAGGAAGGCGAAGCCTCGGAAGAGGTGGCGGATCTCTCCCTCGCGGCCCTGCGGCGAGAACAAGGTCAGGATCCAGAGATGGAGATCCTCAGGGAGCCGTCTGAGGAACACTTTACTGTTGGTCATTACTTCATATGCTGATGATGCTGAGTTCTTACATGACTCAGCAAATATTATTATGAATTAAAGCTGAATATTTTCAGTTAGACCCAGAATCCTTTGGGGTTCCTCTGATAGTAGACGAGTGAATGACAGGATGGTCGCGGTTCTGTGACCCCCCCTCCAGATCACCACAGAGTGGAGCAGAACCCCCCAAATTGGTCTGGACTAGGTTTCAACAGCTCCTCTCCTGTGCAGGAGGTTTTCGTGCTCTGACCACGCCGAGGCGACTTTGGTTTAGATTATGGTCGCGAATCGATTAAAAGATTAACTAATAAATCGTAAATCTGGAAAAAATTAATTGTGAATAATTGTGATTAATTTTTTTTGTTACTGTATTTGCCAACCACTTATTATCTGCAAATAACCACAATAAGAAATAACATAAAATTGTACATTTAGAACGTTTATTTTTAACCCTTTAAGGGGCTAAAACTCAATTTTTGTTTACTTTTGAATTTACTGTAAGTCTAATTTATAAGACTTCCTTCTTGTTTATTTGGTATCATCTTAATCAACACATCCTCTCCTGTGTGACTCTTCCTTATTTAGTCATGTTTCATGTTATATTCACACTAGACATAAAATCCTGCAAAAACAGAAAATTCCATTTGGACGAATGGGATTCATTTTGCTGTGGAAACCCCAAAAATGTTTGAGAAGCTGTTTTTACAACATAGAATGAAAGTTTTAGGTGTAATTTTATAAAAACAACAAGAATCAAATTTGCCAACAAACTAATCTACATGTTTCTGAATGAAAAGTTTTTATTCTTACCGTTTTTAGCTAAACGTGCACGTTGGCGCTCGATCTTACCGAGTGCGGCCCGTCGATGACCTTGACGATGTCCTTGACGTGGATGTTGTTCTGTTCGGAGTCCAGAGCCACGGCGAAGCGGTTGTCCTTCCTGCGGTTGACGGCCTGGTGGCGCACCGTCAGCACCTTCCCGTGCATGTTGAGCACCTGAGGAGCACAGCCGTGTGAGCGAGGAGGCGGGGCCAGGAGGCGCAGACCCCTCCTGCTGCCCTCACCTGGAAGGTCTCCCTCTCCAGGCGAACGATGACGCCAACCGTTTGCGGGTCCAGCTGGACCAGCTCGCCCCACTCGTGCTGCCCGCCAGCGTCCACGCCGGACGCCGTCTCGGAGCAGAGCTGCAGGTCTCTGGGCAGCACCTTCAGCTGCAGGGCAGACGGAGAGGTTCTGATTCTGAAGAACTCCTCTAACATCCTCGCTCAGGTGGAGATCTACCTCGTGCATGGTGAGGTCGGAGAAGAGGATGACGAAGTTCTCCTCCACGCGGACGATCAGGCCGGTGTCGCCCTCGTACCGGCCGGCGATCACCTTCACGTGGTCGCCCATCCGGAAGTACTTCCTCAGCTCGTGAGCCGGGAACTCCAGAGGATCCTGCAGAGAAACGGGTCAGGTCTGCGGGACTCGGAGGGCGTGCACGAGTGTCGGCGCACCTTCAGGTCCTCGTGTTTGGGCATGATGGTGATCTTGTTGCCGTCCACGCTCAGGATCTTGCCCTGCAGGTTGATCAGCTCCCCCTCGCAGACCTCCACGTTGTCGCCGGCCTGCAGGTTGTGCTCTCGCTCTTTACCTGCAGACAGGAAACGCTGCAGGTGAGTGTTCTCTGAAGCTGAAGGTAGCAGAGAGGACGAGGTTAAGCAGCTCTACCCGACTCGGTGACCACCTCCAGGTCAATGCCCTCCGGCTGGTCCTCGAACTTCTCCAGCTCCGAGAGCGTGGGCTTCACGCCGTCTGTGATCTGTCAGAACAAAGTAAGAGTCATTAACTCATTTTTGTTCTATTTGGGACCAAAAAAAGCTGCAAATTTCAGTTTTTCTGAAGGCAGTTTGAAGTCTCGTGAAGATTTTTCAGCTTCCTCTACTATCGATTTTTACTTTTAAAGTCATTATTATCACTATTTAATCACGTTTGAATGTAATCCACTAACTCACAATTACCAGGTTTTATCTTATTTTGTTGCATTTACTTTTGTTCTTTAACTTTTGGCAGCTTTAAGCAATAATCCTCCATTGTTTAAGCATGAACGATTATTTTAGTGGTGGATTTGTCACAGATTATTCTTCACAAAAGACGATGTGTCATTTTTCGTGTCATGTTTGTTCGGCGGATGGTACCTTCAGATTCCTTATATGAAAGTTAGCAGGAAAAGAGATTTTTTTCAGGACCTTTGAGGTTTCTCCTTCAGCTGTTAGTTCTCAGACCTCCAGGTTAGTTTCTAAACTTTATCACCAACATTTAAACCCAGAATTCCCTGAAGCTGAGGTCCTTCAGAGGTCCTGCAGATCAGAAGAAGAAGTTTGTCCTCACCACAGCAGACATGGCGAAGCTCTTGAACAGGAATCCTTTTCGGCTGTAACGGTTGCCCTCAAAGATCATGAAGTCTCCGTCGTGGCTGACCTCGCCCCCCAGAGACCTGCAGCACAACCATCACAGTCACTTCAGTCCCAGCTCAGATACTGGAGCTTCGGCTTTAGAGAGCAGACCTGATCTTCTCAGCATCGAACAGCCTCTGGGCCGGCCTCTTGAACTTCTTCCTCTTGGCAAACCAGTCTTTCTGCAAGACAGAAGAGAAGTCCAGAAACCGAAGCTTCTCCGTGTCTGGAGCAGACAGGCCAGCCCCCGTCCTACCAGACTCATCTTGGCCTTGATGCGGTCCAGATCTATCCGAGGAATCATCTTCAGGGAGATGGTGTTCTGGCTGGGCTCCACGTAGTCCACCTGGAGACGGCGTCACGGACAGTCAGAGCGGCACAGA
>NC_050524.1:1172866-1177274 GCF_002922805.2 Oryzias melastigma | reverse complement strand
AAAACTCTCCATAGAATTTATTATACTGGTCAGAGGATGTTCAAGATGGGTCTCAGAAGCTCAGACATATGTGAGCACTGCGATAGTGCAGATATAGCAGTGGTAGGGCGGTCGACTCCAGATCAGAAGTGAGCGGGTTCGACTCCCGCCTTGCCCCCCCATGTGTTGAAGTGTCCTTGGGCAAGACACCGAACCCCGAATTGCCTCTGGTGGGAGGTTGGCGCCAGTGTTTGGCAGCGGTGCTACCACCAGTGTGTGAATGGGTGAATGGGTCTGTGACTGTGAAGCGGTTTGGGCCCTCATAGAAAGCGCTATATAGGTATACGCCATTTACCAACTGACCCCAACATATCCCCTTCCTCACATAAACATGCAATAGGGTGAAGGGGAGGGTGTCTGTATTGCACTGTGCTGCGGGGGGTGGACTACCTGCCAGTGGCCCCTCCTCCTGTGGCCGCTGCATAGATTTGCCCCTCCCCTTGGTTTTATTTGCACCTAAGACATTTAGGACCCCTGGTAGGGGGGGTGCTTGGACATCACTGCCAGCAAACAGTCGATGTCCTCTGTTACATGCAGAGTTTCATTGTTTTCTCCCTCCTTCCTCTGCATGGCTGAGCTGCACCTTGGCTGGTTGGAGGCACCCGGCAGACATGACGAGGACTCCAATCAGGCTCCAGAGCCAGCTACCTGGATGGCATAAAAGCTGAGCAAGATCTCTGGGAAGGAGGCTCTTCCTTTTGCTCTATACTGAACTGACTAATGTGTAGCTCATTTGCTTTCTGTTGGAGTGTGTGGGAGGTTTGTGGACAGGTAAGACAGGGTACCCTGTACACCTCACGTAGCTTGTCTACTGTTAAACACACTAGGTAAGTTGGTTGGTGCCACCCCTGTATGTTTTTTACCCCAATTTTTAGATAAGTCAGATAGACTTTTGTTGTTTTTGTTTCAGAGTAGTGATAGCCAGGCTGTGTTTTGTTTTGTTCTTTTCATTCCTTTGGCCCAACCTTGGTCCCTACCTTCCCTCCTCCACTTCATATCTAATAAAAAATGTAAAATTAATTGATTTTGAGTTCTTATGTTACGGAACCATCTAGCCCTAGACACTCGTGGACGTAACATCCTCTCAGTGCCCCTCCTGCCAATTTTAACCGCACCATAGTCACGTAGGGCCGCTGGTGGGAGGGTGATGGGACATCTCTGTGAGCAACCAGGAGATGCCCTGTTAAGGCCTTCTCACCAATTTTAGCTGCACCCCTTTAGCACACACACCTCTAACACCACAAATATACACTCTAACAAGCAAACACGCACGCATCACACAAGGGAGGTGGACCTTCGACCTTCTGTCCCCTACCCCATCCCTGGCGGGGGAGGGGAGGGGGGGACCTCGGCCTGGTGGTCTAGTCTCTTGGGTGCCGGTTTCCTGGGCTCGGCAGCCTCCTCCCCACGCCGGGAGTGGGATCCCCGAGACTTAAGATCTAGCAGGGGATCAACCTACATCGGAGCCGGGGGGTGTCCACATCTCGGTGGTGCGGAATCCGGTCCCTGCTTTCGAGAACTAGTCCTCTCCTTAACTCCATCAGTGGGTGTGCCTGGTCGGGCCTTGTTTACATCACTCCTTGGGGCCTCTGTTTCTCTTGGGTTCCCTTCTGCTCGGCGGGGGTGGGCGGCCCCTGCCCTGCTTCTCCACTGGACCTTCGCGGTGGGGGCAGGCGGTTGTCTGGAGTATGGGGTGGGTTGCCCTTGGGGGGCCCTGGCTCGTACCTGGGGTGGGGCGGGGGGGTCCTCTGCGCCGCTGGGTGGTGATGGGCTGCTCCTCGGGGGTTGGGGGGCTCTCCGGGGGTGGGGTCCCGCGTTGGCCCTCCTGGCGGGGTGGGGGGGCTGCTCCTCTGGCTGGGCTGGGGCCTGCACTCTCCGTGTTCCTGTGCCTTCCTGCTCTTGGGTGTGGGGGGCCTCTGCGGCGGTCCCGCGTGCCCCGGTCTGGGTGCTCGGCGGGATTGCCCGGCGGGCGGTTTCTCTCCGTGGCTCCATGGCGGGTGTTTGGGGGGATCTTGGCTGCAGCTGCTGCCCCGGCGGGGGGTCTTGGCGTGGGGATGGCCGGGCGCTCTCCCCCTGAGTACATTCCATCACCATCCACCTCAGTGAAACATAAACACTCACCTGAGCACAGGTATCAGCTCACCTTAGCACTAACCGTTTGTGTGACAGAATGAAAGTCTTTATCTGAATGGGTTTGTATGATGGAGCGTGTGAGCTGCTGTTATAGTTGAATTGAGTACATTATGTTTAGTTAAATGTGGAGACTAGTTTGACCAACAAGTGTGTGTGTGACTATAGAGTGTGTGTGTAGACAGGCCCCGCCCATTCTAGTTTATCACTTAGTCCTGGTTGTTTTATGATGTTGCTTCCCTCTGTTGCTTCCCTCTCTTGCCCACCCCCTTCTTTTTTTCCGTCCAGTCCAACAACAAACAGAAAAAGAATAAATAAATAAATAAAATAAAATATGAAAAAAGTTTAGCATGAAATACAACAGGGGTTTATACTCAATAAATCCCTGTTGTGACAGTAAAATTTGTTAGTTTGTTAGTTCAGTTTATTTCACAGGGACAGTGCACATCAATAGCATCGCTGCAATGTGCCAGAGTTAGCCCACAAGCTATTTTTCATCTGTAGTCCCTGGACAGGTGTTAAACATTGTCAACCTAAAAATCTTAAAACATCAGTTAAGTACGCAAGTAAAAAATAAAGAAATACATACAAAATAAAGGTTAGAAAATCAGTTAAAATACATATAAAATACATATAACAATAATAAAATGCACACAGTAAGAAACATTAAAACTATTATAAAAGACTCAAAGGTGGCATAGAATGGACAGGGAGTGGCAGGCAATTAACACAATTCAATGTAGATTTGTATGTTGTGATATAAGCCAGTGTTTTAAGTGCTTTTTAAACAGAGTGTATGTGGTGAGTTCTCTGATTGCGTGAGGGACAGAGTTCCACTCTTGAGCTGCTGTTACGGAGAAGGCGCTCTGACTAAAGGCACTTCTCCGCAAAGGAACTCTACAGTCCTGTCGAACAGATCCTCGAGTCACTCTTTGGGAGATGGATCTTATTTTAACAAACTGGTTGAGTGGAGAGGATGACATACCATGAATGATTTTATAAAATAAACATAGTTTTGTGTACTTGATGACATTCTCCCAGTTTAACAGTTTGTGTTTTTGTAAAATGTCACAATGATGATATCTTAATGGTTTTTTTATACAGTGTTTTAATTGTTTGTTTGTAAAGTGACTCCAGAGGTTTTAATGCTGATTTGTTTGCCTGAGACCATGTAGTGAGACAGTATGTCATGTGTGATAAAATCATTGCATTCATAAACATTGTAGCAGCTTGCAGTGACATATTTGCCCCAATAAATCTAAAATTGGACAGTTTAAACTTAACACGGTTACATACATTTTGAATTTGGGACTTAAAACTGAATGTTGTATCAATTAAAATACCAAGATATTCAAATTTTTCAACAACTTCTATTTTCTTTCCTGCCACAGAAACATCAGCCAGAACATGTTTACGGTTTGTTTTAGAAAAGAACATTGCAACAGTTTTGTTCACATTTAGTCTAAAATTTGACTGTTCCAACCACTCTGACACACGACCATTGTTTTAGTAAGATTCTCAGCCACCTCAGATGTGTTATTGCCATGTGCATAAATGACAGTGTCATCAGCATACATCTGAACGAAGATGTCAGAACAAACAGAGGGGAGGTCATTGATATAGATAGAGAAAAGTAGAGGCCCTAGAATGGAACCTTGCGGAACACCTGTAGAGATGGGGATAGGAGGGGAATGATGATGATTCATCCTGACAGTCTGAGATCTATTAGATAAATAAGATTCCATCCATTTTATAGTTTTTGAGGAGAAATTGAATTTTGTTAGTTTGGTCAGTAGCTTTTTATGATTTATAGTGTCAAAAGCTTTTTTTAGGTCGAGGAACACAGCCCCAACTACACCACCCTTATCTAACAGAAGCTTTATGTTTTCTGTGAAAAAGCAGTTAGCTGTCTCTGTCGAATGCTGAGCTCTAAAACCAAACTGCATTGGATGAAGAGAAAAAGACGAGCTGTTGAGGTGAGAAATAATTTGCTGGGCAATGAGTTTTTCTGACCAACACAAGAAGCTCTCAGCCTGCATCTGTTGGCTCAGCTGTTGGACAGGACAAGTTAAAAAAAAGAAGAAGAAAAACAAAAAAAGATTCTGTCAAATTTAAAAATGTGTAGAAGGTATGGTCTCTGAATTTGCCCAAAACCTCAGTAGATTCCAAATTAGTCAAAAAAGGAGCATTTTGCCAGATGTTCATTTACCTTTAAATGAGCCCCGAAATTCTTAGCAGA
>NC_050524.1:1172401-1172774 GCF_002922805.2 Oryzias melastigma | reverse complement strand
ACTAAGAATTGGCCCAAAAACCTCAATAGATGCTAAATTACCCAAAAAATGTAACATGTTGCTTAAATACTCAGAACTGGGCCAAAAAAACCTTAGTATACTAAATTAGCTATAAAAGCTAGCACGCTGCTAAAATATTAGCTTAACCCTTAACACTAGAATCCCTGAGCCTGCGCAAATTCGCGCAGGGAAGAGTCCCCCCCCTCTAGTCCGAGAGCCCATTGATGTGTCATGGTGGGTCACTGATGAGCCATTAACTTGTATATGTTAATGCAGCATGTAGTACCTAAAGTGTATTTGAACTAACAGGTTGTGTGGGGGTTGGAGTTACCTGATGCATGTGGACAAGTATTGGCTTTCCTGCTTTTACTCA
>NC_050524.1:1161972-1171026 GCF_002922805.2 Oryzias melastigma | reverse complement strand
GGTTTAAGGTGATCACCACAACACTACTTTGAGAAGGGGAGGGGGGCATTGCAGCAGAAGCTCAAAGTTCCAGGGATTCTAGTGTTAACTACCCAAAAAACAAAACAAAAAAAATCACCGAAAAAGGGTTTTTTTTCTGCTGTTTTTGCCTTGTTACGGAGCCCCTAAAGACACTTTGAACCATAAAAAATGACAAGAGGTACATAGACAGTTCTGCAGAATTTTTTTCTTAACTTCAATTTTTAGAAAAAAACAACCAGTGTGCAAGTGCGCACCAAATAGTGACAGAAAAAAAAGTTTTTCTGAAAATCGGTAAAACAAAATTCTAAAAAAATACTAACTGGTGCACAACAGTCAGTGACTAGATTTTTTTTTAATCAATTTTTAGGAGAAAACCCTTTCTTTCCACTTTTTTCCTTTTGAGGCTCCGTACCTTGGGAAGTAATACATACAATCAATATTTTTAAAAACATGTTTTCTCAATGTTCCCCAGATTGGTTGAGCAGGCAGTTAAAAGGTCAACTAAAAATTAACCCAAATAGCCTCAGTAGATGCCAAATTACCCAAAAAGCTAGCATGTTGCTCAAATACTAGCTTAATTCCCAATTAGCCCACACAACCTCAGTAGATGCTAAATTATTATAATAAATTAGCATGTTGCTAAAATATTTTCTGACTGTAATTTTCACAGTTCTCAGAGTCAGTGAACACACCGGGACTGAAGTTACCACCCTCATCCATTTTGATTGGTCCTTCGTGTTAGCCCCGCCCCAACGCGCCACTATGGGACCAAAAGTTTTGAAACTGAAATTTTCAGATTTGAAAGCAAAATTAAAAAAAGAGTTTTGGCCAAACACCAACATTTTTTTATTTGTTTTATTTGTGTTTAAATCATTTCGGCCCCATTTTAGCTCCATAAGCAGCCTGAAAAGAGCCCCCCCATCCGGAACGTGGAGGGGCAGCGAGTGAGGACGCGGGAGACGAGGAGTCTGACTTCTCTTTTTTATTTCTTTATGGAGCTAACGGAGTTGATCAAGGTTTCTTCTTCCATCGAGTTCTCTGAGTTTGGTACCAGCACCTGCAGAAACTTCTGTCTTTGACACACCGGGAACAAAAGAAAATCATTTTTTTGTTGTAGAGGAAAGCGTTTGTGAAGAACATTAAAAGATTTCTCCGTACATGAGAAACGGCGTGAGCTTTGTCTGGAGAGAGGACTCTCCGGACGCGTTGTTTCACATAAACACATTCAGAGCATCAGGACGCTGTGCAAAAACACCAACCGGACTCTAAGTGCCACAAAATCACTTCATAAATAATCAATAAAATAAAAGGAGGATTATTAAAGAGCTCAGTTTGGACACATGACTTCCAACATCAATAACGGAGCGTAAATACAAACAGCTGTTCTTTCCTGGACCTTCAGCGGGTCGACCAGGAAGAACTTTTCTGCAGAGTTCTGTCTTCAGAACTGGATCCGATCACATCCAGATGTTTATATTTTTCTAAAAACATCACATTTTTTCATCGTTTTCTGTTTTTACAACATCTGCATGGATTTAAAGGGACATAAAGTAGAACCCTTGTGGGTTTTCTATTTCAAACGTCTCCAGAACCTTCATGGATCGGAACCAGCAGCTGTTCAGCTCTGGATGTGCTGGACTTGAGGTCCGTTCAGTTCTAGCTCTGAGCCCCCGGCAGGAGTCCGTTGATGCTGACCCTCCTCCTGGACTGTCCCGGCGCCGGCCCTCCAGAACCGGCCCCGCCCTGCAGGGTCTGGGTCAGGCTGACCTGGGCGGAGCTGTAGGAAGTGATCCGCCCACTGCCGGCGATCTGGAGGTTGACTGTGGTGGCGTAGCTGGCCTTCTGTTTGGCAGCAGAGGGAGGAGTCACGGGGGGCGCCCTGGCGGGACTGCAGGGGGTCATGTGGACCTGAGGCTCCGGGGGGGGCCGGGCGACATACGCGCAGATCAGCTGACTGCGACAGCTTCCCTCCTCCAGCTCCGGCTCTCCCCATTGGCTGTCTGACGGGGCTGGAGAGGCGGGGCTTTGCTGGCGCTCCGCCCCGACGTATTTGCAGTAAAGCTCCTGAACATCCGGCCACGGGACGCTGGTGAAGTGCTGGCCGCCGTGGACGCCCCTCTGGGGGGGGAACCTGCTGGGCGACTGAAGGCCAGAGGGGGAGCTGCTGCGGGACGACCACTCGCTCATCGGGCTCAGCGCCTCCTGCTGGTCGAAGGACGCCCTGCTGCTCCCGGTAACGCTGTAGGACCGTCTGCCGCCGTCCGCCCACGAGCGCCCCGGCCCGCCGGAGGGACAGGGGGGTCTGTCGGCGAGGGTGGAGGAGAAGGATCTGCAAAGGAGCGGCGCCGCAGGAGGACAGGACCCGGAAAGGGAGGAACTCATCTGGACGAACGGCGGGAACGGAGATCCGTCTGAGGAGAAGGAGGGGGAGGTGATCCGGGGATTCCTCGGCGTTGGCGCCGCCACGTTATTGGTCCAAACGGAAACTCCAATGGGAGGGGGGGAGAGAATCCGGGGACTCCCCAGAGCTGAGGTTGCTGAGGAGGAGCCGGTCCCAAACAGCTCCAAAGTCAGACCTGAAGGATGATGGGAACCTGGACCCAAACCTCTGGCGCCGCGGGGGTGGGGGGGCTTGTTTGACAGTGGGGAGGAGAAATCGTGCTGAGGGGGCGGCGAGCAGAGGCGGCGGAACGAAACAGGACAAGGCGAAGGCGACGGAGACTGAACCCGGGAGCTCGGCTCCGACGCAGAAAACGGTCGAGCCACGCGGTTGAAGGACGGCGAGGGGGGGGCAGCGGCGCCCAACGCGCCATTGGAAAGGGACGCCTTCGGGGAGTAGAATCCAACCATGTTGTTGTTGTTGTTGTTGTTTGAGGAAGTGGGCCGGGAGTGGAGGAAGGAGGGGCGAGGGGAGGAGCTGCAGAGACGCTGGTGGGACGCCAGGGTGGGGGAAGGGGCGGAGCCTGATGAATGATGCTGCATTTCCTCTAACGGGGTGAACCCGGGGGTGCCGGTTCCTCGCTGGGAGGCAGGGAGGTTGGGGGACGGGGACCGGAGGCGCAGGAGAGGGGTGGAGGAGGGGCTTGGAGTGATGGGCGGGGCTTCCTGCTGAGAGGAGCCGGACTTTGCCATGCTCTGGCTGATGGACTGACTGATGCAGGAGGCAGCTAACGACCGGGTGAAGGCGGAGACGGGGGAGGACGGCGTGGGAGACGGTAAGGCGCCGGACGAGGAAGACCGTCCGGAGGAGTAGGAAGGAGGAGGGGATCGGAGAGAGGAGCAGGGAGGAGCTTTCAGAGGAGAGGAGGACTTGAAAGCCGAAGGGTTCGGAGATGCAGCACCTCCTGGACACGTTTGGGAACAGAAGGCGGCAGTAGGAGGAGTCCTGGCGGAGATTGTTCTGGAAAAGAAACAAAAATTCCCATGAAACATCTGGAAGGATTGTTGAAACCACTGCGGCTGCAGCTCAGACCTTCACGCCCTGAGGCGTGGCCTGTTCAGTGTCTCCAAATCAACTCTACGTCGGAAACCGTATCAGGAACATTCAGAGATTTCCCGGCCAGTTTTATCTCAGATTTTTGTCATTCCTGAGAATAAAATCTTAGACTCTGTCTGGAAGGAATGAGGTGACGGAGAGTTCTCTGGGAAGGATCGGGATCATCCGTCTGCATTTTCATAGCTTTGCTCTCAGACTGAATTCTGCCGTGTCAGAGGAGGAGAAAGCGTTTGATTTCATTTAAAAACTGGCCAGACTGGACAGATCTGTTCTGAGTATTTCTTTCAGTCCTTCTGAGGAACTGAAGAACCGATGAAGATTCTGGAGAAAATATGAGAAAAATGCCTGAAGATGAAAATGAAATCTGGAATGTGAAGGTTTTCTTCTGGGTCAACAGAAGTGAAAACAGAATCAACCACCAAAGACTGTTTACTGACAGATGATTCTCTGAAGAGATGATAGATTAGTGAAAACAACAATGAACCCTCATGAACTCAGATTACTCAGCAGTAAGCAGAGTTTTAACTGTCGTTTCACCAGGCATCGGCTGAAAAAATGGATTTGAATTGATTTAAGCTTAATAGATCAATAATTAATTCACAAAGGAAATAAATCGATTTAGCACATTAAGCTAAAGTGAACTAGCTTAATGCTAACGTTCAATAGAATTTCCCATAGGACGGCTAATGCTAACGTACGGTTGACCAAAAAAATACATTCTGACTAAATAAACGTCTGTATTTACTCACAGGCAGTAATTTTCCAAACTCTTTTAAGAAAATAACTTTTAAAGTAACTATTTGAGGTCCAAAACTTGGCTTTTTCCCTCATATTGTCTTCTTCTTGAATAAGATTTACTTCTATAGCGCGATCGCCACCTAGTGGCCAAACTGAAACGTCCTCCAGGACAAGCAGAACAATGTTTAAATGTTAATGATCTGAACATTTTTGTTAGAACTTGTGCCAATGTGTATATGTAAACTTAAAATTGAATTGAATTGAAGAATCAAAAGAATCTGAAAAAATCGGAATCGAATCGATTCTGGAAATGATAACTGATACCCAGCCCTAGTTTCACCGTTACACACAATCAGGCTGACTGGTTTAAACAGACGTCATGCTCAGATGGAATCGAAACACAGACAGCATGGGATGATGATGATGAAGACGAGCGGGAGTCTGAAGGTCTGAGGAAGACTGGACGGTCAGAGGTCGCTCCACATGACCAGACTTTGTCCACACTAACACACATTCACCTCATATAAAAAGTCGAAATGTAAAAAGTCTTTGAATAAAAAGTTTCAGAGCTTCCGTGTTCAAAACTCTCTCTTTCACCCGTTGATCAATAAATTTATGTAACTGTTTTTGGCCTCAAAAGGCGGAGCCATTGAAAGGAAAACCTGTTTAACCATTTAGGGACTCGTGGCGTGTGGATGGCGTCTGTCTTCATTCACGGAGGAGCTAACTGTTTAAATATTGATCAGCAGTTGTGGTTTGTGCCCGGACAATTTAATTGCCAGTTATTTAAGTAATAAACTGACCAATCAGATGCCTCAGTAAAAGCATGTGGTGCCTGCTGCCCCGCCTCCAACGTTTGGTTGATTGGAAGGGGTGTGGCTTTCCAACAAGCTCACTCCTGATTGGTGACAGTAGCTACTCTAAAAACATGACTTGGACCAATGACTGTCGGCGGGTTTCAATATGGCGGTTCCAGAACCAGGAAGTGGCGGTGATGGCTTTGGTTGATTTCGCGAGAGCCGCAGGGAGGTAAGGAGTTTTTTACAGCTGGTGTCAACGCCTCGTTTTGTCCAGGATTTTTACGGTCTATGAATCCGACGATGTTTCCCTGAAGACCACAGCTGCTGGTCTGTGTTTGTGATATCTACGTGGAGGTGTTTCTGTACCTGTGGTCACAGACGGCGGCGGCGTTCCAGCGGTCGGATGAGGCCCGTCGGCTCAGAGTGGCTGGCAGGTCGGTCGGCCTCTGGCTGGTGAACGTTGGGAGGCAGTCCACAGCCGGGGGGCGGGGCTGGATGGACTCTGACGTCGGAGCGACGGTCCATGGACTCGGTGCCTCATCAGGATCCTGGACGGTCTCTTGAAGACAGTGTGGCTGTGAGGGGTCAGAGGTCACAGGTGAAGGTGGACTCAGGGGAGACGGATGAACTTTGTCTCCTTCCTGGCTTTCCGATTGGCCGTTTGCTCCAGCCGGTCTCAGCTGAGCGTATGGTGGCTGTAGATTCTGAGCAGACGTCACCATCTCTGGACCTCCTGAAGGACCTTCTTCAGCGCTGTGTTCGGTGTCATCTGGTACCTTTTGGACCCATTGGACGGCTGCTAAATCCACCTTTAAGTTCTCACTGTCCCCGTCCTTCGTAGGGGGATGTGGCGTGCTGCCAGCAGATGAGCTTGAGTTTGCTTGTTGGGTCGAGATGTTTTCAGAAGTCAAGTTCTGTTTGATTGGATCAACCGACAGTCCTTCATCGTTCTCCAACCTGAAAACAGAGAAGAATCCAGAGGTCAGACTTTGGACATCATGAGGATTGCTTGAGAGTCTAAGTTTTTCTTCTTTCTGTCCCCTTTTCACTTTTTCCTTTTCTATCATGCTTGAGCTTACAACTCAAGTTTATGTTGTATGTTATGAGTCTTGATAATGGCTAAATCATAAACCACATCTTTAAGGGAAGTTGGGTTGGAGTCCATCGGTTCTTCAGTAACCAGATCCAGTACCCAGAAACTGCCGTCTACCTTCTCCTTCTTCCTGTTCAGGTTTTTGAGGTTCTAGACCAGGGGTAGGGAACCCTGGTCCTCGAGAGCCACCTTCCTGCATGTTATCCAGTATACCAGGTAATCAGTCGTGAGTAGGGACTGGTTCAGGTGTGTCCAGCCAATAAGAACATGCCAGAGCAGGGCATGTTGGAAAATATCCAGGAAGGCGGCTCTCGAGGACCAGGGTTCCCTACCCCTGTTCTAGACCTTTCATGAACCCTTCAAGCCTCTATAGTCTCAAGCTTCGCTGTGGCTGAACTTTCTCTTCTTAAGGAAGTCAAAGATGGTTCAGATTGCATAACTTGAGCTGAAACCGGCTGAACTTACCCTTCGTCTTTCTGAGCTGCAGCTGCAGAAGAATCTCTGACCTCTGGGCTTCTGAGATCCGGTCTCACAGGAGAAGTTCTGGTAGAGGAAGTGGATCCCTGATCTCCAGGTGGATCTCTGGACTGACTTGTGGATTCAGCCTGTGTAGAAGTGAGTGACCGGTGGCTCATTGGAGGAGATGAGGGTTCTCTGGTCACGGTGGAAGTCTGGCTGTCTTCAGCTGGACTGCAGCTCAGTCCACAGTCTGGATCTTTGGTCCCGGGACAGAGGAACCTCCTGGGTCTGCAGAGGCGAACGCCGTTTGTCCGACGGGGAGAGGTGGGTGTTGGGAGGGTGACAGGTGGAGGCTGGAGGGCTGAGAGAAGAAGGAAAATAATGACTTGATTTGTTCATGGAACTGGAGTTCTTCAGGGTTCTACACTCACCGTCTGTCTGGCTCCATGCTGGTTCCATCTTCTGCTGATGAACTTCTGGGTTCTGCTGGACCACTGGTTGGGTTTGGTCCTGAGTGTCGGTCCCACTTTGATCTGTTGGCTTTGGTGAGATCTCCTCATGATCTACTTTGCTTTCAGAGACAGTACAAATTCCATGTGTTGAGTTGGACCGGTCCGTGCCCAAAGGCACGGTTTGTGTCTGTCTTTTGCTTTGGTCCTGGAGAGGCGGTCCCGACAGCCTTGCTGAGCCCCAGGACTGGTGTTGCGCCGTGCTGGCCCGTTTCTGATGCAGCGGCACCTTCATGGTGCTGGCTTTGGCACTGTACATCCGGGCCAGAGTATGGACCTTGTTCAAGATCCGCTCAGAGTTCTCGATAAGGACCGGGTCTGCCACCGGGTTGACCTCGAACAGCCCGATTCCAGCCACGTCTGACGCCATGCCTTCAAACAAGGCTCTGTTTGCCGTGACGATCCGGGAATGGCGGGACCACCGGCCCACTTTCACCCGGCTGGACGGAGCCTCTCGGCTGTCACTGGTACCAGCCTGCTCTCTGGTTCTGGTTCTTGCAGACTGGGCTTTCAGGTCGTTGTTTTGACATGACGCCATAAGAGAAGGTTCAGTCTGGTTTTGGTTCGGTTCTGCTTGACTGGACTCATGATCAAGATGGTTCTGTCCTTGGTCCTGGTTCTGCTCAGGAACACTCGGACTCTCCTCCTCCTCTGACTGGAGGGTTTTCTCCCCTTCGCCCCGTTTCTCAGTACATCTGTCGAACCCACTTTGGTCCTGAATCTCTGTCTCCTCTCTCGTCGGCTGGTTCTGATCTGGTTGGGACTGGATCTCCTCTCCTCGAGTTTCATCACAGACCTCCGGTTCTGGTGGATCCTCAGAGACGTCTGGTTTTTCCACCTCTTCGTTACTCTCCGCGTGCGGTGGGAGCTTGGGCGCTCTGCTCTCCGGCTCCCCCTGCTGTCCAGCCGTGGTAAAGCGGGACACGGACTCCTTCACCAAGCCAGACGGGATTTGGGAGAAACTGTTTCTCCTCCTGCCGACTCCTTCTTTCACCTCCTCTTCTTCTTCCTCGTCCTCCTCGTCTGCCTCGGCAGCAGCCTCGTAGTAATTCCTGATCTTCTCAATGATCCTCTTGTCCTTCTTGGAGCCTCTTTGAGGTGGGAGTCCTGTCTCCATGGGGGGCTGCAGGAGCTCTTGACTCTGGGGGGTGGAGGCGTCGACATTCCCTTCATCTGAAACACTCGTCTGAGTTTTTGTGTCAATGAGAGGATGAAGATTTGCCGTTGTGGGTGAGTCACTTCCCTCCTCTCCTTCTGTCGGCCTGCTTGTTTCCTGAGCGGATAAATCGGAATTTTCTTGGACTTCTCCAGCGTCTGTCTCGTCTCCCGTGGGTCGGTTTTCCGTCTCCATCTGCTGCTGCAACGGATCGAGTCCTGGTTCCGGGCAGAAGGCAACAGGCGGCAGCGGACAGGTGAAGTTGGTCTGATCCGACTGTGGCTCCGCCTCCTCTGGCTTCTGGAAAAGACATTAGCAGTATTTCTTCAAGGTGACTCTAAACTGAAGCAGGAGACATGTGAACAGGTGTATGCCCACCGCTGAGCTGCAGGGGATGGCGTCCAGGCCCTCCCTGGCTCGGCTCTGGTTGATGAACTCCAGGATCTCCTCCGTGATGGACAGAGTGGGCGGAGGACTGAGGGGGCGGAACTCCTCCTCATCGTCCTTCTCCTTTCAACAAAGAAAACATCATTTCATTTTAAACAGTTTTTAGATAAAAGCTGTGAATTTACATTCTCCACCCACTTTATTAGACACACCTGCTCGTTAGCACATTTCTAATCAGCCAATCACACGGCAGCAACTGAATACCTGTAGTCATGCAGACATGATCCAGACAACCTGCTGCAGTCATTCCAAAGACTCTCAGACACCATTAACTGTTAATTTTAGGGTCGGGAATCGATTCAAAAGATAAACGAATTCATCGGAAATCTGGAAAA
>NC_050524.1:1148548-1161926 GCF_002922805.2 Oryzias melastigma | reverse complement strand
AGCTACTTATTTTCTGCAAATAATCATAATATAAATTGAAACACAAAATTGTACATTTAGAACATTTATTTTTTACACTTTAAGGCACATGTATCAAAGTCTAGGCCCGGGGGCCGGATCCGGCCCTCCGGGTGATTCTATCCGGCCCTCCAGATCATTTTATTTATTGTTATTAATGACCCGATGTTATCTTGGGGTAAATTGTAATTTATATAATTTTGACAAAATATATTTTTATTCATTCATTATATTATTCTGGAATAATATTCCTGCCTTTTTATTATTCAGAATTATGTTAAAAAGTTACAGTTTTAAGGTTTTAAAAATCGACATTCTGCTAAATTTTTGGACTATTTTGGCATTTAATACATTTTTAGGCAATTTTGGAGTTTAGCTAATATTTCAGCTACATGCTAGCTGTTTTGGCTCATTTAGGCTTTTTTTTCTTAGTTTTTTAGGCATATTTGGCATTTAGCTAATATTTTAGCTGGCTATCAGCTTCAGTGTTTTTAGCTATCAGCAGGAGCATCTTCACCAGCCAAATTCAGCTTACAGCAGGGGTGTCAAACATACGGCCCACGGGCCATATCCAACCCGCCAGGTGGTTTAATCTGGCCCAGTTATGAAGAGAAAAATATATACGAATTTTCAAAACAGAAAGTAAGTTTCTAGCCCATTTCTGTGGCGAGTTATGGTTCTTTAGAGAAATGACCACCACTAGGGGGAGCAAAGGAAGCTCAAGAGAACAAGAAATGAACAAACCATGTTGAGTTTTGGGAGAGAAATAAGGTTAACGTCAAAATGTTTGCAAGTTTAACCCTCTGGAACCGAGGGACTAAAGCTCTCGTTCTAGTTTACTTTTGAATTTACCTCTGTATTTTCAATTTAAAAGGCTTATTCGGTATCATTTTAATCAGCACAACCTCTCCTATGTGACACTGCCTTTATTTAGTCATTTTTCCATGTTCTATTCACACATCAGACATAAAATCCTGCAAAAACAGAAAATTCCGTCTGGAAAAATTTGATTCTGTTTGGAAACCCCAAAAATGTTTGACAAACTTTTTTTACATGGAATGAAAGTTTTATTTTTTTTTTTCTTTTTTTTTTAAACAACAAAAATAAAGAATCCCGGCTAAAGTCGCACCAGGCAGCACAAAAAATAAGACTTTCTCACTGATTCTATCTGACATTTTTCCTGGAGATCTGTGTTTTTTTTCTTTATTGTGTTTGTAAAAAAGAATAAAACATTTCATGGGAGAAGTTTGATCCAGCTGGATTTCAGGTCGGCTCGACTGGAATCTACACAGGTGGGGGCGTGTCTGTCCATTCTGAACTGTTGCTTTCTGTGACGTTGGTGGGCGGGACTTTCGCAGTGACCTGTTATTGTGGAAAATTCATGTCGGTCCCCATCCCAAAATAGAATAATGACCGGTTCCCTCGTCATTGGATTTCTAAGAGCAGACAGCTAAGTTAGGCTCCGCCCCCCATAGCAGGTGCTGCTGCTGCATCACCGCCGTCAGATTGATGTTCATTCTCCGCCTTATTTATTAAAATAAAAGATTGCTTATGTCCAAAAACTACAAATGAAAGTCATATTCTCTCTTTCATTTAATAAAATCTCAATCACAGAATAAATTCCATTTTAGATGGAGTTTGGATACATGTTATGATCTATTAATCGCGTATGTAAAGCATCGACTTTCACAGCCCTAGTTGGTTTAGTTGTTCACCAGAGTTATTTTTACCTTTTGGAAGGAATACTTGGAATATTTTTCCTAAATACCACCAACACATGTTCCACAGAGGGACCAGAACCTGTTGGACCGGGAGCTGGGCCAACATTTACTTGGACCGAGATCATAGAAGATAAAAACCTCAGCAGCAGCAGACGGTTCTGTGGAAATTGGTGTTCAGTTTGTTTTGTTTTTTTAACAACCCTTGATTAGGTTATAAATGGAAGAAAATAAAGCTTTATTTCACTTTTTAGGAGTGTTGTGATCAATTGTTTACATTTAACGTTCTAGTCAGACTCTCTTTTAACAAGCATTTAAACTAGATACCAGGGGTGACTGCATTATTTTGTGTATTGATAGTATCAATACCGAGGTCAGGTATCGATACTAGCGTTATGAGATTAATACGTTTGTTGCAGTTTTTCTTCAGTAAAGAGCTTGAATTTACTCGTCGAGTTCATGTACGTCTGTCTGCAGTGTTGCCAGATTGGGACAATTTGAGTAAATACCTGCTCAAACAGTGCAGGAAACTGATCTGGCAACATTGTCTGTGTAAACAGTCCCCACCTCCTCACACCTAAGCCCCGCCCCTCCCTTCTTCATTGGACAGCTGAGAGTCAGGATTTTATGTTGTGTTGTTTTTATTTTTATGTTGCTTTTGTTTACTTTTTTCAATAGTGACACTGATATTAATATATGTTTGTGGTGTTGTTGTATTTTCAAATTTGTTACATTTTTGCTTTTTAAAGTGTTTTACTAGTTACTATTTTCTTCCTAATATAATGGTATTATATAATTATTAATACACATATTTTATATTTGATTTATGTTCATCTTAGTTTGTTGTAACTAATTGATTTAAATGTGTATTTGCCTAAAGTCTTTCACCTGTTTTATTATACATGTAATTAACAAAATGTGTATTTCTGAAATTATTTTAAAAGTCAACATTTAAAAAAAGTACTGATATCAGCAGTACTAGCCCTTGATATTGGATCTATACCCAAAATCCTAGTACTTTGGGTATTTATAAACTTTATAGTTTTTGAAATATTGAGCAAAATATGCCCCAAAGGAAATGAATGAGAAAGTCTTCAAACTAAAAAAATATATATTTATGGGTTATGTTTTCATCTTTCATAGTAATTATTAAAAAAAATAGAGTTCAGCTTATATACTAGCAACATGCTAACGTTTTTGAGTTCTGACGTTTAGCTAGTATTTAAGCAATGTACCAGCTTATCTACTGAGGTTTTTAATGCTAGTTTGAAGTTTAGCTAATATTTGAGCAAAAATTTAGTTTACTTAGGAATTTTAAGCTATTACGAAGTTTAGCTTGTATTCATGCAACGAGCTAGCTTTCTTTTGGCTAATTTGGTATAAACTACCGTTTTTTTGGGGCTAATTTGGGGTTTAGCTCATATTTTAGCAACACACTAAATATTTCTGCAAAATTGGCATTTATTGAGGATTTTAAAGCAATTTTCTACAATTTTCTGACATTAAGGTCAACTTCAGCGCTCTTTCATAGTTCTTTTACGAAATTTCCAGTATTTTAGCAAATTTAACATTTTACAAATAATTTAGCAACATGCTAACGTTTTGGCTAATTTCTTATCTACTGGTTTTTTTTAGGCTAATTTAGAGTTTAGCTTCTATTTTAGCAACAGAATAACTTCTATGACTAATTTCGTTTACTAAGGAATTTTAGGCTATTTTGGAGTTTAGCTAGTAATTAACCAATGTGCTCTCTTTTAGGCTAATTAGGCTTCTATTGAAGTGTTTTATACTAATTTGGAGTTTATCTAATATTTTAGCAACACGAAAAAGTTTGTGGCTAATTTATCATCTATTGAGATTTTCATAGGTTAATTTGGGATTTAGCTAATATTTTAGCAACATGCTAACGTTCCCCTTCTTGACGCAATGCTCTGCCTTTACCCAGACTTGGGACGGCTACACAGAAACAATGGAACGCCCCCCTGTGGTTACAGTAACTCGTAGTGGTCTCCCATCCAAGGACAAACCCGGCCTGACTCTACTCAGCATTAACAGGACTGGGCGTGTCCAGCGTGGGACAGCTGTTCCTCAGTACCTCCCCCTGCTGGCCGCCGAGCAGCTGTCCCTGTTCCTCCTTTTCGGGCTCCACCTCAATCACGGAGGACGCCAGCGTGCTGCTGCTTCCTGCAGAGCCCAGACCGTCGGTGTGGTGCAGCTCGCCCTCGCTGCCGGCCTGCTGCGAAACAAAACTCCACATTTACTTCAGTTCAATTCCAGGACAGAGAAGATTCACACAAAATTCTAGTTTTCTGGTAGAAATAGAGGATGGAGATGTTGTAGTCTATTGGTGATGAGACAAGTTTCACTATTTGAAGTGACTCACTTATTGAACTTTTTCAAAATATTCTACTTTTTCTGAGATTCTTTCAATCTTAAATCAGTGTTCACAGTTTGTTTTGAATCTTTGATGGTTGAATTTGGATTAAATCTCCAGGATTTACATCAGGCTGCGTCATGGTTCAAGTGATGTCTGACCACGTCAGAGGACCAGAGGACGGCTGCAGCAGAACACGTGTTCACACATTTACCAATGTTCTGCACCAAATCAAATCAAAACAGTCACAAGTATCCGCATGCCAGACCTCTGTGAGACCCCGGTCTAAGCCCCGCCTCCGTTTCCTCTTAAACCACAAACATTTTCCACTAAAGGGGAGGACTTAGTCAGGTCATAGAGGGATTTAGGAAAAAAAAGGAGTGTGGGAGACAAACAGTTCAACTAAAGAATCCTTTAATGTAAATCAAAGCAGTTCTGAACGAAGAAAGAAATCCGTGTTCACTTTGAAAAATAGAGTTTTATTTTTGTCTGTCAGGACTTACACAACCAGGGAAATGTCTTACCGTCAAAGCTGAGGGGGTCCACAGTCAGGGTGGAGGGGGCGGAGTCAGGATGGAGTGGGCGGAGACAGACAGAACAGTTAGCACAGACTCTCCTGTGTTTGCGGTCAGAACATTAAACATCTCTGCAGGAACGACCGGCCTCGTGGTTCTCTAACAGGAACCACAGCAGACCTCTGCTGGCAGGGAGAGCAACAGCGCCACCTGGCTGCAGAGCTCCAAAGAGAATCCAGAGCATGCAGGAGTCGATAATTACTGACTTTAGAAGTAAGAAAATGCTTAAAAGCATTCATTACTGCTATGTGAGTCAAAGGACGTGGACTGAAAATGTTCCTTTGACTCCACCTGAATCTCACTTTGTCTGACCTAAGCGTCACTCTGGGGACTCAGAGGATTGTCTCACCGTTGGACTGGAACGCCGCCTCGATGTCTTTAGCAGGAGCTGCAGGAAAACAAAAGCGGGTCAGCTCCGGTCCCAGAACTCCTTCTGAATGTGTCATGGAACACTGGAACTCTCTCATCCCGTAAATGTTTTTCCAGATTTCAAGAATCCTTTCCACCTCATATTCCATGATCTCATAAATGTCTGCACTAAATGTTGCAACTGAGAACTTCAACCTCTGGACACTGAGGAGTTTCTGTGGGCCCTGAGTTGTGTCTGCAGGCGGAGGATCTGGGAGTACCTGACTGCCTCCGTGTTCGTCTGCACGGCAGGTTTCCCTCCAGCAGCAGCGGCAGACTCTTCCTGGACTTCTCTGGTGTGTAGAGCAGCAGCTCCTGAGGTTCTGGAGGAACATGAGGTTCAGGTTCAGAGGAGACAGAAGTTCACAGCAGCAGCTTGATTATCTAAACCTTAAATGAAGTTTATGAAAAATGTTTTTTCACTGCAGATCTAAAGGTATTTGATTCACATCAAGTATAAAATCTGAAGATGCTGCAGGAGAAGGGGTGCTGAGGAAACACTCGGATCTGATCTGCTGAGGAGCTGGATAATAGAAACCAGGAGTTCATGAAGGAAACCCAAACCATGAAACTCCTGCCTCAGATTTAGTGGAAGGTTGGATGATGGATGGATGGATGAATGGATGGATGATAGATGGATGAATGACGGATGGATGGATGGATGATGGATGATGGATGGATGGATGGATGAATGATGGATGACGGATGATGGATAGATGATGGATGGATGATGGATGGATGATGGATGAATGATGGATGGATAGATGATGGATGGATGAAGGATGGATGATGGATGATGGATGGATGATTGATGGATGAATGGATGATGGATGGATGGATGATGGATGGATGAATGGATGGATGATGGATGGATGATGGACTGCTATGGTTGGATGATGGATGGATGGATGCATGGATGGATGCATGGATGAATGATGGATGAATGATGGATAGATGATGGATGATGGATGGATGAATGGATGATGGATGAATGGATGGATGATGGACTGCTATGGTTGGATGATGGATGGATGATGGATTGCTATGGATGGATGAATAGATGATGGATGATGGATGGATGATGGATGAATGATAGATAGATGATGGATGATGGATGGATGATGGATAGATGGATGATGAACAGCTATGGTTGGATGATGGATGGATGGATGAATGATAGATAGATGATGGATGTTGGATTGATGGATGATGATCAGCTATGGTTGGATGATGGATGGATGATGGATGGATGATGGATTGATGCATGGATGGATGATGGATGGATGATGGATGATGTACTGCTATGGTTGGATGATGGATGGATGGATGCATGGATGGATGATGGATGGATGCATGGCCTAGTGGAAGAGGGTCCACTCTTCTTTGGTTCCGGTGGGTAACAGGTCAAAGCTCAAAGGGTTGATGGTTCGATATTCGCTCCTACCAGTAAGCCTTAGCCCCCCCCACCGAGGCCGTCCTGTCAGGACATGTGTGGCTACATCAGCAGATCATCATCACCAAACAAATCGCAGAAACATGAGAGCTCAGAGTCCGTCCAATCCATGGTTGATGACAAGAAGGGGGGTTAACCCCCGAAAACGGCTCATTGTCCCCCCGTGGGAGGAGTCAAATGCGGGGCTCAAACCTCCAGGTGCGACAGAGGAACTGACTCTGACCTGACTGACGGCGCCCCCTGTGGTAGCCGTGGAAGTCGTCCAGTCTCGGCGATGTCAGCGAGTTCTTCAGGTTCTCCTGATTGAACTGAGGCGCTGAAACACAGGAAGTGATGTCATCACAGTCATTACAGTGGACAGGCTGGATGCGAGCGGTCGCTCATGGGTGTGTGGCGGCGTGTGGCGCCGTGTGGCGGTGTGTGTGTGCGCTCACTCTGACAGCAGCTGTCTCCCAGGACCTGCCTCGCCTGCAGACACAAACCAGACATCAGAACCCAGAAGATCAAAGCTCAAAAACACGAACATAAAGATGTTATTTTCTTTCATTTAGTCTGTTTTACCAACGTCAGAATCGCTTTAAATGGAATTCTTCATTAAATCTCCTAGTTATGAGAAATAAATCTACGGATTGACAGGAAAAAGAAGCTGCCTTCACTTGCTTAGATTAAATAAAACTTTTCCATCTGCTACAGAGAAGAACATCAAAATTCTCTAATGATTTTCTTCTGTTCAAAGTTTTTTAATCTAAAAAACTTATATTTTTCCCAGAAGCTTCTTTGAGCAGAAGCAGCAGTTCTGTAGCTGACCGGCAGAGGGCAGCAGAGGATTGGGGTTAGAGTTTGTGTGAGCAGAAATTTGTGAGGAAATTCCACTTCTGAATAAAAAAGAACATTTTAAAGGAATTACACTTCTGCCAAAAAGAAAGTCGGCTCAGAAGTTGATGTTAAGATCCTGCTGGATGTTAGAGAAGCTTCTCCAGATTTACTGAATCATCTTATCCTGAAAGACCATGAGTCAGGATTAGTCCTTCCTCCTGGAGAACGATGGACTTTTTAGATTGCAACGTCTGGAAGTCCTGGAGCAACAAAATCTCCAACCGTCTGCTGAGAAGTCCTGCTTTTCACCTCCACAGACTTCAGCGCTTCTAAACAGCAGCAAAACCACTCCAAAGCTACATTTTTAAAACTTTAAAAACGTAACTTTTAAACATAATTATAAACTAGATATATAGCATTGCCTATGATAATGCTGGTGTGAATGCTGGAAGCTGAATTTGGCTGCTGAAGATGATAGCTGAAAACGCAGGAAGCTGATAGCCAGCTAAAATATGAGCTAAATGCCAAATTAGCCTACAAAGCAAAACAAAACAAAACAAAACAAACAAAAAAAAGGTTAGCCAAAACAGCTAGCATGTAGCTGAAAATGGCTGAACTTAAAATTGGCTTAAAAATCAGAAAAAAACCTTAAACTAGCCAAAACAGTTTGCATGTAAATATTAGCCAAACTCCAAAACAGCCTAAAAACCTTAAAAAGAAAAGCCTAAACAATCCCAAAATAGCTAGCATGAAGCTAAAATGTTAGCTAAACTCTAGAAGAAAAGCTTAAATGAGCTAAAACAGCTAGCATGTAGCTGAAATATTAGATAAAAACAGCCTAAAAAATCGTAGTAAATGCCAAAATAGTCCAAAAAGCTGCAGAATGCCAATTTTTAAAACTTTAAAACTGAAACTTTTTAACCTAATTATGAGTAACAAAAGGCAGGAATATTACTCCAGAACTTCGACATGTGATCTACAACATCAGGTGTCCAAAGGGACGGAGTTCTGCTTGCACTCCTTCCATCAGAACCTAGAACCACCTGATCAGGTGTTCAGCAGCAGAGGATGCTGGGAAAGAGCAGTGAATGTGTGGCTCCTCCCTCCTGACCTTCTGAGGGAGGGACGCCGGGTGGTTCTCCACGATCAGCCTCTTGAGGTAGTGGACCCACAGCCGCTTCTCCTCCTGGTTCTTGGCCTGCAGGAAAAGCGCGGATGACGTTAGGCGAAGAAGAGCGAGCGCCGCGCCCTGCTGGCGCCCTGCTGGCGCCCTGCTGGCGCCCTGCTGGCAGACAGATACCTGCACCACGTGCTGCTGTTTGGGGATGGTCCGGTCCGACACCTTGAAGCATAGCGAGTCCTTCAGAACCTCCACAAGCATCAGATGACAGCACTGCAGAGAGGAAGGGAGAGGTCAGAGGTCGTCCCAGAGGAGCCCGCCTCCTCCCGCCTCCTCCAGCCTCCTCCCGCCTCCTCCCTCTGCTCACAAAGATGTGCGTGCTGTAGACGAACTGCTCCAGACGCTTCTTGGTGATCAGCAGCATCTTGTCAAACAGGAAGAAGGCCCGCTCCTTCTTCACCCTCTGGACCTTGAAGGAACCCTCCAGGACCAGTTCTCCGAACCCGCTGAGGTTCGGGCCGGTCCAGTTCACCAGCAGGGACTCGATCTCCTGCAGAGAGGATGAGATGAGTCAGACACACGAGGAGATCAGAACCTGGTGGATCCGAACCTGGTGGATCAGAACTCGGAGGATCAGAACCTGGAGGTTCCTCAGAGAACCCGACAGTCAGAAACATCCAGAACATCCTCTGTGTTCTGCTTTAGAAAAGCTTTTCCAACCAGAGAAGTCAAACTGTGATGAGAAACGCTGCAGTGGGAGTTTCATGGTATGGGTCTCCACATCAAGAGGTTTCTGTTAGCACATAACAATGACCACAAGGGGGCAGTGCAGCACAGGCCTCCCGTCAGAGCTGCTGATGGATCACCTGATGAAGGTAAAAGGATCCAGGGCTCCCTCCAAACCCTCCGCTCCACTGAGCTGACCTGAAACCCCTCAGCCGTCTGAGCGCGCCCAGTGAGGTCAGTCAAGAGGCCACGCCTCCATTTCTGCACAATTTCAAGGTCTTATAAGATAAAACAAGCAAAACTCAAAGTCCAGCTGAACTGGAATAGATTTAAACTCTAGAGAAGAATGGAGCAAACAGTCTGTGCAGTAAGTAAAGGATAATGCGTAACGATGTGTGCATTATCAGAATGAATGAACAACACGTGAACGTCCTCCGCTTTCTGCATTCATTTCTGATGATGGACAGTTCTTCTCCTCACCTTTGAAATGGTCACTTCAGTGGACTATTTGATGTGCGGCGTGACGCGTTGTCATGGTAACGGAAGTCAACATTGCTGTTGATGCTAAAGTGACTCAGAGATCAGTCATGTCCATCATAGAAACATTTAAAGAGGTCTGTTTAGTGTCCTGCTGCTGTGATAAACTGTGGAATCACGTTAATAATAAAGTTTTAAGCAACGTGCTAGATTTTAAATTTGGAATCTAATACAGTTTTTACGTTGACTTGGAGTTTAGCTCATATTTTAGCCACAGGCTAATGTTTTAGACTAGTTTAGTTTTCTGAGTTTAGCTTTAGTTTAGCTTTTTGTTTCAAAAAGCATAAGAAGAAGGTGGATGTTTACCAAATAGTTTATTCTGGGGTTTTAGGGAGTTTATCGTCATATTTGGATTTTCCCACATTTTCTACGTGAAACAAGGATAGGAGGCACAGATCCAGAGATCCAGTCAGACCACAGATCCAGTCAGGATACAGATCCAGTCAGGATACAGATCCAGTTAGACCACAGATCCAGTCAGGATACAGATCCAGTTAGACCACAGATCCAGTCAGGATACAGATCCAGTCAGGATACAGATCCAGTTAGACCACAGATCCAGTCAGGATACAGATCCAGTCAGGATACAGATCCAGTCAGGCCGCAGATCCAGTCAGGATACAGATCCAGTCAGGCCGCAGATCCGGCCACTCAGAATCTGTGTCCCCTAAATATATTTGCATTAGGAGCAACAACTATTGATTAATGGTCCAATGGTAAATACTTCCATAAGAAAGTCACTTCAGAAATTGTGTTTCTCATCCTAAATTAGCCAAACGAAAATGTTTTTATTTTTATATAAAAAACTTTTGTTTTTTGTACAATATGTGGGGAAAAATGAAAGTATGACATCAACCTCACCAGAACTCCTGAATAAACTATACTGTAAACATCTACGTTCTTTTTAGGGTTTTTGGGACAAAATATGAATGTTTCCAAACATAAACGTGGCATGAAGGATGCTGGAGGACATATTGAGACAGAGGATTCAGATTCTGCCAAGGACTACGCTTCTGAGCACAACACCAAACGAAGACCAACACTATTCTGTCAGTGTTGATGTCCCTTCAGTTTCAAAACTCTTTTACTGTGATTGTGAAGCACAGAAAGCAGCTTTGACATAACGAGCAACATTTTCACCAAAGCAACTTCTCTCCACATCAGGATCCACTCCATCAGTTACATAAATGATTGAAGAATTCTGATAAGTGGAAAAGCACGCCATTCCACGCCGCTGCCAACAGCTGTGCGTTTAAAGGGTTAAAGAGTTTTGGAAAAAACACACGAGGACTGAACACGCCTCACAGTCAGCTGATAAATTCCATTTGGCTTCTTCTTTTTATTTCTTTTCCAACAGGTCCAGAGCTCAGACACTGCCCCCTACTGGTGGAAGCAACACTCTCATTCCAGAAACAGGAAGTGGAACACGGATTCTCTTCCCTCCAGTCAGCCGGACCAGCAGAATGAGACGGAGACCGCTCAGACTGAGGCTTTTACAGATCTGATTAAAATGTCTCAGATTACTCAGATTATTCACCTACAATACAGATTTTCTTTGTTAACTGAAAGATTGTTTTAGCAGAACTGCTGCTGGGGGGGGGGGGGGGATTAACCTTCTGCTTCTCCTTTTGAGGAGAGCGCCATTTGTGACACTAAACCTGGAGGTATGGAGCCAAACCAGGGTCAAAAAGGTTTGAAACTTAAAACCTTAAAAAATTAAAGCTTAAATGTTGGTGCTAAGCTGGAAAAAAAATCAAAGTGTCTGAAACTTCATGCAATGAAACTTCAAATTTTCTGCTTCAAATTTTCTGATTTTAAGCTTCAAAACTAATAATTTTTGTTTAAAAACATATTTTTTTTTTGTTTTGAATCTGAAAATTTCAGGTTGGAAATTCTGGCCCCATTCTGGCACGTGGGGGCGGGGATAACATGAAGGGCCAATCAGAATCAACGAGGGTGTAGCCTCAGGACTGGCGCATTCACTGACTACTTGGATAAATACAGTTGAAAATGTCTGTACTATGGCGGCAAGCGAAAGGGGTCACAAATGAACAGGAAAGGTCGGCGTCCCGGTGAGCCGATCTGACAGGCCGAGCACATATGTTACCTGCACCTGCCCTCCAAAACGCCGCTTGTTATGCAAATTGAGTTTTTTTGTGTTTAAAAAGCTGTTTTAGAGCATTAAAAGTGCTGTTTTGTTGTGTCGAAAACGGCGTTATGCTTGAATAAAATGGAAGCGTTTGTGACTCTTAATTCAAAATAAAAGTCAATACTTGAAATGCTTTTTCATTTTCATAATGTAACTGCATCAATTTCTTCTTGAATAAAATGAAAAAGCAATTCTATCAATAGATTTTTCTTCTGTAACATAATCAAATGACAAAGAAAACGGCATTTGATATTTAAATTTCAAAAAGTTCTCTGGGAAAATTGGACCAAAATTCAATTAAAGATGTCAAACTTGAAAATTAAACAGGATTAACAGAAATACTTTAACTGCATTACTTGTCTCTTAAATGAAAATGAAAAATCAATCCTCTGAACTGTGTTCCTATTTTCCTAATTAACTTATTCTGGGACATAATTAAAGTGATGACAACAATGAAGACTGCTTTTTCATTTTCACATCCTGATGCGCTAAAAGTGTCCCATAAATCCTTCTTGTAATGCAGTTACATTGTGAAAATGAAAAGATTTCGGTTTTGCATTTTATTTTTTAAAATTGACTTTTCTAATTGAATTTTGGTACAAATTTACCAGAAAATAAAAATGAAAAGTTAAATGCCATTTTCTTTACCGTTTTAATTAAGTTACAGAATGAATTACTTTTTCTTTTCATTTAAGAGACATTTAATGCAGGAACATTAGGAAAATGAAAAAGCATTTCCAGTATTGACTTTTATTTTGGATTATGAGTCACAAACACTTCCATAGAATAAAATGAATAAGGTCAAGTTTAGAAACTGAAAAACAGAAAATCTGAAGCTGAATATAATTAAGTTTACATTAGAATCGCTCAAAGTTTCAGAAACTTTATTTTTTTTAGCTTAACACCAATTTTTCAGTTTAAATTTTCAATTTGTTTTTTTGGGTTTCAAACCTTTCTGACCTGATTTAGCTCCACACCCTGAGAGGAGCAGCTGACCTCATACCTGCAGCCTCACGGCGTGCTCCTGCTTCCTCTTCATGTCGTTGATGTACCAGGCCACGGCTGTCATGGTGACGATGGCGTCCTCCACCACTTCGTAGCCGGGGTCGTTCTTGTCAAAGTGCTTGGAGAGCTCCTGAACAGACGAAGACAAACATCAAAGACGGACGGAGACGACGGACGGAGACGACGGTCCTCGACGTCTGAGGAGCATGTTCACCGCCGCCATGAAGTCAACAACAACCCGAATCCGCCATTCACAGGTGGATCAATGTTTCAGGGGTTCGTTTCACTCTGTGAAAGGAAGACGTCTATGAGGTCAAATCAGGATCAGCCTACAGTGAATGAAATCAGCTGAAAAATAGACATTAAAACTGAAAAAAAGATTAAAATTAGAAAACAACACATTGTAAATTTGGAAAAAAAAAATTCGAAAAAAAATTGAAAATGTAAAAAATACTGAAAACTTTAAATTAATCTTGAAA
>NC_050524.1:1136608-1147454 GCF_002922805.2 Oryzias melastigma | reverse complement strand
TGGATGATGGATGGATGGATGGATGATGGATGATGGATGGATGATGGATGGATGGATGGATGATGAATGATGGATGGATGATGAATGATGGATGGATAATGGATGGATGATGGATGGATGATGGATGGATGGATGATGGATGCATAAATTCAAAGAATGGTTGGATGTTGATCTTTCTCGTTATTTCCGGTTGTCGTTTTTCCTGCAGTAACTAAACGTCACACAAACAGTTGAGAAACTTGAGTTTTTACATCATATTTTTCATTTTTGTAACAAATATTAAACCAACAGAAAACTATTCTAACGTGTTTCTCTCTGTCAGACAGCTGCATGTGTTGTTATGTTTGTGCTTTTTAACAAACAAACAAAGCGTCCAGTAGTGAATAATCAACATCCATCAGGATTTGGGTTTGCTAGATGTCTGCTTCCATCCGGATCAGGACTTTGTAAACATGAAGATGCATTTGTCAGACGGCCTCAGGTGTGTGCAGGACATCAGCAGCAGGTCTGACTCAGTGACCCGCGTCTGTAACGTGTTTCATCAGGACCCAGACATGAACATTCATCTGCAGGAACATGGATTTGTGCTTTTGTTGTTTGTGAGAGACTCTCCACAACACATGGAGTTCTACTCCGGCGTTCCTGCTGCTTTGTCAGAACCTCTGCCGGTTACCTGGATCCATGAGAAGCTTCAATAGCAGCTCATCTGGAAACCATGCTGGACCCTGAGGTCTGGGGTCGAAACAGGAAGCTTTCTGTGACGACCGTCCTGCAACCCGAGCCGTGACGCTCGAGGACCCACCTGGAGGAGCAGATGGTACTTGAGGATTCTCTGGACCGGCTTGAGCAGGTACGTCTCCAGGGGTAAAGAGTGATTGAGAGTGGTCTGCCGCTCCTGGAAGAAGCGGACCAGGGTTTCGTTTTTCATGCATTCCTTCAGTACCGCCACTGAGCTGCAGGGGGAGACACAGACGGAAAACGGGTTCAGATCCTTTTACACTCATCAGGAAGGAACACAAGAAGAAAGGCAGATTCCATCTTCACTGATCATCCGACAAACATTTGTCTCTACAGGAACAAGACTTAAACAAAGATGGCTGGAGGACGAGGTGGAACCAGGAGAGAATCTGGGGAACGATGAAGATGATGAGACATTTCTGGATCATCTTCATCAACATTTATCAGAGAAGAAGGATGGAAGTTAACCGGTGATGAAAGTAGAGAGGACCGTAAAGGAGAGGATGACTGACAGCAGAGGCGGTCCTTCATCATCAGACCGTGAGAGGAAGAGAAGGAGCACACAGGAAGACGGGGGAGGGGTAATGATGGGAGGAGTCTCTCCTTCTCCAGACGGACGTTAATCACAGGAGCTGATTGGTTCTGCAGACATCACTGATGGCTTCAGCAGCCACCCTGAAGTCACTGAAGCGGCCTTAGAAACTACAACTGTCCTGAGACACCAAACAAAAAAGATTGTGTTTGGCGCCCCCATGAGGAGATAGGAGGAACTGACACCAGGAGAACTTGGACTTAAAGGCTGATTTGTGGTGCCGTTGGGCTGATGACATCGACTGTTTCCAGGCTTCTGATTGGACAAAGTTTAGAGTGCAAAATTATCAAGGACTGTCTCAAACTCTACAAGCCTCAGTTAGCATGTTTGAGAGAGAAATCCCTAAATTAGGGGAGTCAAAGTCGATCACACAGAGGGACAAAATCCAAAACACACCTGAGGTCGCGGGCCGAACAGGATAAACATTTATTAAACACTCTAAAACTACATTCTTAACACTATAAAACTGTAACTTTTTAACATAATTCTGAATAATAAAAAGGCAGGAATATTATTCCAGAATAAATCAACTTAAACCTTAAATAACTTTCAATGTTTTACTCTCCATAAAAATATATTTTGTTAAAATTATACAAGTTAGAAATGAGCCCAAGATAACATCGGGTCATTAATAACAATAAAATGATCTGGAGGGCCGGATAGAATTACCCCGAGGGCCGGATCCGGCCCCCGGGCCTTGACTTTGACACCTGTGAGTTAGACTAATATGTGGATCCAGACTCTTGCTGGAACTGATGGGGTTGTTGACCTGGAATGTCACACCGACTTGTACACTTCTAAGCTCCGCCCCTTGCAGTGAAACCCCTCCTCCACACACTTCCAGAATGAAGCTGTGATCTGTCATCCAGCGCCGTCGGCCGAGAGCCCCTCCAGCCTCACCTCTGCGTGAAGGATGGGAAGCATCTGGATGAGATGAGGAGACATTCCTGGAGAACTGTGCTTGGACCACGTCCACTTTCTGAGGCTCAAACCGGCCTCCGCGGAGCTCCGCAGCCTCCTGATCGCCGCCTGTGTTTGTTCATGATGACCCGCTGCAGACTTTAGACAGAACCAACTCTCTGTTCCAGTCGATCATCTCAATAATTGATCCGTTCACGACACGAACATTCAGACACAAAAGTCGACTTTTGCTGGAAACATTTGGCCTCCTGTCAGCAGATCAGAGGGATCAGCTCGAGCTTTCGAAGGGACAGTATGGAGATAACGGCAGATGAGCCTGAACGCCGACCTGTCATGAAGGTCCAACTGGAGCAGCAGATGCTCCAGCGTCCGATCATCCCAGCCGTTTATCATCGGAACCATCCGTCCACACGGACACAAGAACGGCTTTTCTCTGAGTTCATCCGACACATTCTCAGGTAGAGTCTCTCCAGCCAACTGAAGATCTAAATCTTCATTTGAGGGAAAACCCAGAATTTACCAAAACGTTTGTTCATGTTCTGCATCTTTACAGTCGCTGATGTGAGCATTACTGTGGTCAGTTTGTTTTTTCTGTGGTTTTTGGTCATGTTGTGTCTTCCCTCTCAGTCACCTGTTGTTGCTCATCCACAGCTTTTTCTCATTTCTGTTATTTGTTTTCAGTCTTTCCTGTTTTCAGTTGGTCTCTGTCCGGCCGACATGGACCCTGTAGTCCCTAAAAACAATAAAACTGTTCCTGCTGTCATGTTCAGGTTGAGTTTCCGTACGATCGACGCCACATTGAACCTGAGGAGTTGGGCTGACCTTTGACCTGCTTCCCTAAAGATCAACCAATGAACCAACACAAGGTCAAGAACGGAAGACCAGGTCTATCTGTCTGGGTACAGGTCTTTATGTGAGTCTTGGAACCGGTCTGGTTATGGATGCAGATCTGATTCATGATGCAGATCTGGGTCTTGGTGCGGTTCTGGATCTTGGTGCAGGTTGGTACCAGTTTGGGTCTTGATATGATATGGATATTAGTGTGAACTGATTTAATTATTTTGTTTTCAGACATGATTATTTCATACCCGACATGTTTCGACGGAGAGCTTCCGTCTTCATCAGACTCTGATGAACCGATAAAAAAATAACTAAATCAGTTAATAGTAATACAGACACTGTATGTTATCGCATTAATGCATATTAGTGTGGTTCTGGATCTTGGTGCAGATCTTGGTCTTGGTACAGGCCTAGGTCTTAATGGGGGTTTGGGTCTTTGTACTGGTCTCAGTCTTGGTCCAGGTCTTGCTCTGTTCCAGTTCTGTCCTCGTTCTCTGCAGTTCAAGTGTTGTTGGTTTTGATCAGTTGTGTTGGAGTTTTGTGTCTTTGTGTTAACTTTTTGCATCTCGTGTGCTGTTGTTGTGGTTGAAGGTAAGAAAGTGTCGTGTTTCTACAGAGTTAGTTTGAGGTTCAGACCAGAGAGGAGTTTTCAGAAGAGTTGAGGCCGACGATCTGCTGCGTCAGAGAATGACGCTCAACAGTCAAAGTTTTCAACCACAGACCTCCATGCTGCTTTCAGCACTGAAGGAAATCCTCAGAGAAGCTGCAGGAAAAACTCTGGACTGGAGGCTGAACCTTCATGTAGAGAGGAGTCTGTTTAACGTGAAGCCGTTTCTCTGTGTGGATCTGGGATTCTCCGGGAACTCGTCCAGCAAAGACGTAAATCAGACTTCTGGACCGTCGTTCCATTTCTGACGTCTGGGAGAGAGACGCAGGAAGACTTTCTCCAAACAGCAGATAAACTTCGCCCTGCTCCCTGATTGGTCCAGCCGTGACCTTTAACCTGCATGTGACCCACCGAGTGGGGGCCGTCCTGTAACCGGTTTCCACCGGTTCAAAGGGGACATCAAGATGAAAGCAACCGCCCGACTCTGCAGGCCGGAGATCCAAAACAAACCCGCAATCCCAGCCGGGTTCTCCAAGATAAACCTCCCTGAGTGCTCACTTTCTGGACGCGTTCCCGCTTTGTTCAGAGCTGGACCCCCTCCCCCTTCCAGCCCCCCCTCCCAACTACACAGCTCATCAATTCAGACCAAACTGCATCTCCGTCCAAAGACAGTTCAGAGGATGGATGGTCTCTGCCGGTCCCAGCGGATCCTGGTCTGTGAATGTCATTCCTGAGGCCCCGCCCCCCCTGTGTTTCTGCAGGAAGGCAGAGACGCCGCATTCCTCAGCCTGCTCTTGTATTTGTCTTGTTTCGGCTCCTCGCAGGATAACAAACTCCACCGGTTCCCAACGGGCCGACGCAAAGTTCACAAACCTGCAGAAGAGCGGCTTCCCTCCAAGTCCGGCCCGGAGGACGTCAGCAGGAAAACGACGGCTCCTCCGGTATTCCCATTACTGTCCACATCCAGAGCTAGAGCCCAGCAGTCCGCACTCAGGGGGGATCATCACCACATATTGACTCTTTCACCGCAGCTTCAGGGAGAACTCCCGACTCTGAGGCTAAAGCAGATCCGTGAGGCTCAGCGGGCGACCCAGATCTTAACTCCTGGTCTGACGGCTCCTGAAGACCTTCAGATGATGCTGGAAATCCCCGAGACGTCCAGGACATGATCCCCCTGTTCTCCTGACATCCCAAACCTCTCAGTCTGGATCTCATCTACATCCTTCAATCACCGATGAATGTCAGGAGCTGCAGATCCAGCCCACATCACCAGCCCTCCACCACCATGCTTCAAAGCTACAACATCCACTTGATGAGAAAGGTCTGTGAAGTTCATCAACGCACCGAGCCTCTTCCACCTGCAGGTGGCAGACATGCGCCAGCAAAGAGTAGAAGAAGAGGAAGAAGCCCCTCCCTGCGTGTTCAGTGTGAACGCCACATGCCCGGCTTCAGGTGTTCTGTCCCAAACCATGATGCTTCCACTCCCATGCCTCACTGTGGGATTGGTGTTCTTTTGGTCTGATCTGATCTCATGATCTTCCCGGACAACAATGACCTTCTCGGCCTCTGCAGAACTTTACGGGTCTGGACATGTGCCGGGTCAAACAGGAAGGACCTTTGCAGCTCTGCAGGATTTGAACTCACTAGCGTGTTACCATGGTAACCTGTTACTGCGGTCCCAGCTATCTTCAGGTCACCGACCGGTTCCTCTGTGAGGTTCTGGGCTGGTTTCTCATGAAGAAGTGAGATCTGGCGTGGAGCTGCAGGTGGAGGCAGGTACTTGCTCGAAGGTGCAGCAGAAGTGACGTCAGAGCTCCTCAGACCAGACAGGATGGAAATAAAACCTTTAAATCAAACTCCGACACATTCCGATATTTACTCTTTGTCTCTGAATCCTTCTGGAGTCGTTTCATCAAACAGTTTTCCTTCATATCAACAAAGATTTAAAGTTTGGTCCGGACAGAGCAGAGAACGAATTTATGACAAACATCTAAACAAAAACATGAATTAATAAACAAACCAGTGGAGTTTATGGAGCATCAATCTTTGGTTTCTCCTCTACAGCGACTGCAGTTCACTCTTTCTGCATCCTTGGCTCCACTTTGTCCTTTGTGTACCGTTTCCATGGAAACCAAACGGATGGAAAACAAATCCTCTTAAATCCGATACGAGACGCTGGAATCAAACTGTCCTGCATGTTTGCAGCTGTAAAATCCCAGCTGCAGCTGCAGAAAGAGTCGACATCTGGATGAGTGAAGCCCGAGCGGAGAACGCCGTTCACAGAACGCCGCTGGCTCTACTCCCGAGCAAAGATGGCCGCCCGCTTCAGCAGCATTTTCACGCGAGGTCTTTCGCTCCGATGGAGAAACTGGAAGGTATGCACGGATGAAACATCTGTCTGAGAGACAGATGGAGAAGATTTTCTCTGCCGAACGCAAAAATAGACGGGAAAAAAGAGTGGAGGAAGGAGGAAGAGGAGGAAGAGGAGGAAGAGGAGGAAGAGGAGGAAGAGGAGGAAGAGGAGGAAGATCCAGAAGGTTTTCCACTGCAAACGCTGAGGAACTGAGGAAAAACGCTGCAGCTCGCTGATGTTTGTCTTCTCTCATGGAAGCTCAAAATGCTTCAAACATCTTCATCAAGCTCAGATCATGTTCTGCTCTTCTGCTGTCTTTCTGGAGCAGGGGGGTCAAACTCAACTCAAGGAACCAAAATCCAAAACACACCTGAGGTCACGGGTCGAACAGGATCAACATTCATTGAACACTCTAGAACTGAAATTTTAAAACTGTAAAACTGTAACTTTTGAACATCATTATGAACTAGACATATAGCATTACCTGTGATAATGATAGTGTGAATGCTGGAAGCTGAATTTGGCAGCTGAAATATTAGCTAAACTCCAAAACAGCCCAAAAATCTTAGTAAATGCCAAAATAGTCCAAAAAGAATACAGAATGACAGTTTTTAAAACTTTGAAACTGTAACTTTTTAATATAATTCTGAATAATAAAAAGGCAGGAATATTATTCCAGAATAAATCAACTTAAACCTTAAATAACTTTCAATAACTCTCCATAAAAATATATTTTATCAAAATTATGCGCAAGATAACATCGGGTCATTAATAACAATAAAATAAAATGATCTGGAGGGCCGCATCCGGCCCCCGGGCCTTGACTCGTGATCTAGAGGATCAGCACGTTTTTTTAGATAATCCATGCCCCTTTTTTCTGTCTCCAGGTCCAGTTTGGAGCCAGAACCCGACCTGGCACCTTCTCCGTGGCCGTTTACCGCCTCAGAACCGGCTCTGCTTCTCTAAACAGGTTCTTCAAGGGCGGGAAGTGAGGAACCATCCCACTTTGTGTCTGTGGGGGCGGAGCTATTTAGGGTAAAAACAAAGATCCTTTGAAACTCCTGGATAACTCATGTGCATCCGACCAGAACCAGAAACAAAAGTATGTCAACCAACAAAACCCTGAAGGAAGATAGAAAACCAAAGACCCAAACCTGAAATCCCAGCAGATCCAACAGAACCAGTCCACAGTTTCCTAACGGAACCAGAGGATCCAGGAAGGAATCTGGTTTGTAGAGGATCCTCCAGCTGTTTGAGGAGCTTCAGCGCCTTCCTCATTAAACAAACTCTTGAGCGACCTCTCGGGTCCGGAGGAACCGACGTGGTCCGAGGCCGTTCGGCGGACCGCCGGCGTCCGCCTTCAACACGGAAGCTGTGAGTTTTTTAAAAACTCGTTTTTGGTAGAGAATCCTTCTAAAGACGAGATCCTGTTTTCAAACTTCTGCTCAGCTCCCAGAACTAAAGATCCAAATACACTTTCACTGGACCTGCGTTCACCCATCGGGTCTTTTACAGGTTTCTCTTTTTGTCTTTTCTTCAGCAGAACATAAAGTTTTACTTTTTCGTTCAGAAGAAAACATTCCTCTGACGTCAAATTTAAACTTTTTGACATCAAACTTTTTTGGTTCTGAGATTTGTCAGAGCCAGAACCATCAAAGCGACCCAGACAGAACTGTAGTTGTTAAATGCTGGATTCTGATTGTAATTATGGTCTGAAGAAGATTTCTGTGATCCTCCAAAACCCACAACAGGAATCTTAATGATCTTCAGTCTGATGTCATTCTTGGGGATGTGGATCGGATCAGAACCCATCCTGTTTCTCCACAGGAACCAGAAGTTTGTTTCTGACACAAACGCAGTTCATGTGGGGGCGGAGCCACTCACTTTGGGTAGTTCATGCAGTACAGCGTGTAGATGTCGAAGGATTCATTCTGAAAAACACAGACGGAGAACAGTTTAGAGGAGAGACTCAAACGGAGGAGAATGTCTGGATGTCTGGATGTCTGGATGTCTGGAGGGTTTAACAGAAAATGAAGTCAATAAATCCAAATCTGAACATTGAATCCCTTCACCAGTGATGCTAGTTCCTAAGATAATATTGAATCCATGAGCAAAAATAAATTCAGACATGAAGGGGTTAAGATTTTACACCAAAACAAAAATCACATTTTTTTAATGATTTAAATCCTGGGGGTCTCAGTGTTCTGTCTATTTATCAATGTCCTATTTCTATGATAATCTGAAGATAATCCCGATGAACAAAAACAGTATTTATTTGTTTTGTGGGAGTGGACGTTCCTCTAATAAACTAAACTTCTTTCTACCATCAAAACGTTGTTTTTCTCGTTAAGAACAAAGTTAAGAAATTTCTACGGAAACAATCTGAAACCGGGATCGACCGGATCTTCATCTCTGCTCAAAGCTGAGGAGGTTCTATAGCAACGGACTCATTTTACAGGAAATAGGCGGAGTCAAAGGTTGCCATAGCTCCCTGTTGGACTGAAGACCCCACAAAGTGAGCGGCGGTGATGGTGGCGGCGACGATGGCGGCGGCGGCGCTGCACTCACCCTCTCCACGAAACACTCTGCGATGGCGGCTGCGTCGGGCCTCCTCTCCAGGTCCTCCAGGAGGTCACTGAGGACACAGACACAGAGTTTGACCCGGAAACAAGACCTTCAGAGGGTCAGACACACCCGAGGACCTCCTCCTCAACCTGAGAAGGAACTCCTGCAGCTGATTTTAGAGAAGATGGAGAGAAGGTGCTGGACCTCTGAACCACAAACAGCTCAGAGATGAACTAATGTTGAAGGTCAGAGAAAGAAACACAAACACTGAAACTTCCAGGCAGCAGGAGAAACCTGAAGGTCTGAAACCAGCAAGACTGGCAGACTCTCAATTCTAAATCTGAAGAAACTTCAAGACTTTCTGGAACCAAAAAGATAGACTAATGAGACCAGATGATGAAGGATCAACGGTCGAACACGGAGGTGGATGTCTGATGATATGGGCTTGTTCTGCAGAATCTGGACTCGACATGAGCTCCTCTGGGAGTCCAGAACAGCAGCAGCAGAACCTCAGATCTGCAATGATCAGATCCAGACTGGACCTTCACAGAACCTTCAGGATCTGAAGACACTCTAACAATCCCACTTAGTTTCAGTTAAAAGACCCAAGAAGATCCCAGAGAAGATCAGTGAGGAAGGAAGACGTTCAAATGGGGCTCTACGACCGGGAAAAGAGGAGTCCGGACCAGGACCAGCAGAGAGGTGGACTCTGGATCCACCTCTGGATATAAACTCTGTTAGGATCTCCTCACAGATCCCCTCCTCAGTTCAACAGAAGAGCCTCCAGCAGAGCTGCAGCGCTTCCTTCCATTTAAGGTTCGAGTGACAGCAGAGCAGCTGGAGGCCCTCCAGCCTCTTCCTCCGTTCCCACAGTCCCTCCTCTTCCTCTCTTTTCCCTCTGACTCCTTCCAGGAGCCCCGTGTTCTCCTGGAGCTACGGAACCAGAATCCCGTCAGAAGATTCGTGAGATAAAGTCACGTGATGGAGTCTGGAATGAGCAGAATTGAATGAAATGATCCGAGATGAAAAGTGTTGATGCTCCTGCAGAAGTCCAGACGTGTTCCGACATCCTTCTGACAGTCTCACAATCGACCATTCTGGTTTAGAGTCATTAAATTCTGCTCAAAGGTTCCTGTAATCAGGTCCATCTGAAACTGAACCCCAGAACAGAAGTGGAGCTCGGGTCAAAGTTCAGGAGGTTCTCCATGACAGAAGAAGAACGGCCGCATCAGTTCTAGAAAATGAATCGAGAGCTTTTCCTTGATCCAACCTCATCTAGGTTTGTGTTTTTCAGAAATGTTTGTGTAAATATTTGAGCCTCAAAGCAGCCCGACGGAAGCCTGAAGGATTCAAAACCAGCTGACTACAAATCTATGAACCGTAGACGTCATAAGACTCATTTTTTAAAGGAATTTATTGTTCAAAATCTACATTTAAAAAATATTCATGACTGAAGAAAGTCATGTTGATTGTAAAGTGATGAACATTTGAACATCCAACCCCGCCTCCCTCTCCAGCCTCTAGCGGTTTGAGGATGTTCTCTTCCTCTGAGAGCCAGGTTTGATCAGACCAGGAAACAGATTTCTGAAGCTTCAAACAAGTAATTGGATTTTTTTCTTCTTTTGTTTGTTGAGAGAAAGACTGAAAAATGAAGGAAACAGTCTATAAAAACTATTGACTGTATATGAGAACTGGACTGAGTGGCCCCTCCCCCCCAGTGTTTCAAACAGGAAGTGGCTCCAAGAAGCCACAATCTCATAGACTTCCATAGAGAAATAACCAGCTGTTCTTCAGTCATTCTATTGGTCAGAATAACCGTTCTTAATCTGATATATTTAATATCTTCTTGATCATTCTCAAGTTATTCAAGTTAGGGCGACAGTGGCTCAGGTGGTAGAGCGGGTCGACCAATGATCGAAGGATAGGCGGTTCGATTCCGGCTCCTGCCAGCCAAGTGTTGTTGTGTCCTTGGGCAAGGCACTTAACCCTAGTTTTCTATGGATGATGTCACTCACTGTGTCCAATCTCTCTTATACAGTCAATGGTACAAACTCCTGACACACCTGTATGACAGTGGAGAGTGACGGAGACATGAGGGCATGTTCACCTTTGATTACCTTAAACTAAAAACCAAGTTGGTGGTTCTCCCACATCAGCTCTTCAGTTTAGCTCAACTAAATTAGAAGTCCATTAAAGCTGGACAACAGCAGCCAAAATGAAGCCGCAGACA